>NC_141991.1:178551659-178852159 GCF_049901715.1 Pseudonaja textilis
GTAGAAACAAGTTTTGAAAACAAAAGTGAGTTGTAAAAAGTTTTTGGATAAGAAGGATTAGTTTTGCTCCTAGTTTGCAGAGAATACACACACACACACACACAGAGAGATAATTTGAATATAACATTCCATGTTTTAAATCTTTGCTGCAATGAACCTTTTAGGCAAATAGTGTAAGATTATTTTTACATCTGAATTAGCTTAATGGGATACCGTCTAATTCTGGAATATCAAATGGATTCAAAACACTTTACTGAAATAAATCAAAATACCTGATATTATATGCTTAATTCTTTGTTTTTCAAAAGTGAGGAAAATTACAACATGACTGATGCCCTTCATCCATATATGAAATATAAATACATACAAAAATAACAGGATTAGTTAAACTGGAGAATTTAAGACATAAAGGAAGTGGCAAGGAAGTTTTATATGTTAAGCACGTTATCATTAATACATTGCAAAAGTTGAGCTGAGTGACTACAGAAATCAAATAAATAAACTTCTGATTTGGATGTGAAGAAAGAAATCAGCTGAGACTGAAAAGATATGGAAGATTGAGTAGCTTTCAAATTTCAGGCTTTTCAAATATTTTATACTTTAAGGAAGCATGCATAATACTCCCTCTTAGTTTTCTCCAATCATGACTGAGATAGGTTGGGCTGAGAAAATATCTGGCTCAAACTTATCAGGTGAATTTCATAAACTAAGATGTGGTCTTCCCACATCTGTTTCAGAGCTTGAGTAATTAGAACTGGAATGTTTTCTTGTGTACTGACCATTAATGAGTTATAACTAATAAGCAGAAATCTATGAAGTTGGAAAAGTTGACTCAGTTGGGAGGAACTAATGAAGTTACTTTTATATAAAGCGCATATGATAATCTATCTTGACCTGTGGATCTTGTTTCTCAGTTGATTGGCAAACACCTTATAAAAAAATCCTCAATGTGCATAAAGTTATAGAAATGACATGTGGCATATCCATATCAAACTGCATCAAATAGCATATTCTGGCAAGCTATGCTATAGCTGATTTATAAAATTATGCATTAAAGATCAGAACATCATGTTTTATTTTTATAGAGCTTAAAATTACTAGCACTCCAGAATACTTTTCTAAAAAGAAAGATAATTTTTTACCTCCGGGCTCACTATGTAAGCTGGATGACAGAAGAGGAATGATAAGAGAACATCCTAGAAAGGGTATGTGAAAGCAAAAAAGAGTCAGAGGTTCACAAGATGAAATTTTTTTTTATAGTATATAGACAGTAATGAACTATGAAATACCTGAATTTTTCATGCCACAAACACGGATGTAAAAGATTTCTAAGTGTGAGAAGAGGTTAGAGCATATGACTGAAGAAAATGCTGAAGATAATTAGCAGATTAGATCACATGTGAATATAGCCAATAAGAAGCTGCATAAGGAGAAATTAGATAGGGATGACATTATACTCCCATACTACCACCTCTTATAATACTAGACAACACAGTATCAACAGTAGAGACCTTCAAATTTCTAGGTTCTACTCTATCACATCACCTAAAATGGACACCTAACACCAAAAACACCATCAAAAAAGCACAACAAAGAATGTTCTTTCTGCACCAACTCAAAAACTGAGATAGGAGACCATGCCAGCTACTGAAGTCACTGTGCAATCATCCAGCTTATCACCATATGAGTATTCCTAGGATCTGGCAACATACCTTTTGCTGTATCATAGATTCCAAAATAAGCAGCTCTATAGATGATTATGCCCTGGACAGAGACATTGAAGCCTCGATATAAGCCACGCAGGCCATCAGACCTGAAGATTTTGATGAGGCAATTTCCCAGCCCTGTGAATTCCCTGTCAGCACCAGATTTTCCAACATCAGCTGCCAAGCAGGTTCTCACGAAATCCAAAGGATAGACAAAGCAGAGGGTGGTAGCTCCAGCTGCACCAACCGAGGCCAGGTTACCAGCAAAATATCTCCAGAACTGTGTGTGCTTGTCTACTCCTAAAAACACTTATCCTTGAAGGCAAAGTTGAGTGCCTGAGTTGGGAAGTATCTCATAACATTGGCTAAATTTCCACGCCAGAAGGACAATATTCCTTGCTCTTTGGGAATGCGGACAACACAATCAATGATTCCTTTGTATTGTTGATCAACAGCAATTTGTTTACTTGCACGTTGCACCTGAAGCAAGAGCTTGATCCGCTCGATGGGAGCCACTGCCGTTTTGCTGATGGCCACAGAGACGACACTCACAAGGAAGTCCTTGGCAAAGGAGATGGCCTGCTCTGGCATGGCCACAGTAGTAGATCGGAGCCGCCGGGTGGTACCGAAGGGAGGGGCTGGGAAACGGGATGCTCTGTAGTTGCAGCCGCAGCGCAAGACAGTGAAAGAAGCTCAAGAAGCTGCTGATACAGTTCTACAGAGAAATTATTGAGTCTATCATCTGTACCTCTATAACTGTCTGGTTTGGTTCTGCAACCCAACAGGACAGACACAGACTTCAGAGGATAATTAGGACTGCAGAAAAAAAATGCCATCACTCTGCTAAACAAATAATTCCCTCAACACTGTCCTACTATTTACAAAGTCTGCACTACTATTATTATTAATTTTCTCACCACTCCTTATCCCCTCCTACTTGTGACTGTATGCCTGTAACTTTGTCGCTTGTATCCTTACAATTTATATGGATTGTTTGCTAGTATGATTTGATTGCTTATTGTACCCTATGACTATTATTAAGTGTTGTACCTTATGATTCTTGACTCTTGACAAATGCATCTTTTATGTATATAGAGAACATTTGCACCAAGACAAATTCCTTGTCAGCAGCAATGGCACGTAGGCAACCAGGGCTTTCAGAGCCTCACTCACCTAGGGAGATCAGATGGTAGAAGGCTGGCTGGCTGGGTGGATGGGTGGATGGATAGATGGCTGGCTGCTGCTGCTGCTGCTGCTGCTGCTGCTGCTGCTGGAAGCGATGGCAGTGGGCGGGAAAATATGGGAAGTTGTTGTGACTGGAAGGTTTGAGCCTGCTGTGAGTTTTGAGTCTGATGTATCAGAAGACACAGGTTTGAGTGATGAGGAAGGTTTGGCATTGGAATTGGAGCCTGCTCTAATGAGAGATGCAGACGTGAGCCAGGAGGATGAGGGAGTGTCGGAAACGCCATCCTCTTCTGAACCTTCCACATCAATCATGCCTCAGGTGCCAGCAGCTGGCCCACAGAACTTACCAGAGTCCTTGAGTGATGACGAATGTTGGCTTGATGCAAGGACTAGACGCAGGTTGAGACATCAAGCACAATTTGAAAAAGAAACGTCAAGTCAGAGACTAATTAGAGAGACTGACACGCCCTTCAAGAAATATAAGGAGGCGTGTTAGTTAACAGCCCTTGTCCGGATCAACTTGTTAATTACCTCGTAGCGTGGAAGACCTCTTCTGTTTGCCCTTTTGACTCTGAATCATCCAGTGATTCATTATTTTGGTTCAAAGACAGTTTCTAGGAGAGCTGCCAACGACATTTACAGAGAGGGGTTAACTCTGTGGTGTCTGAAATTCATTCGTTCGTGTTTGTTGCTGTGCGACATTTGGACTCTCATTTGTGGTTACAGGTGAAACATAACAGGAAGTGATGTAGCGCACATGCGCTATAAGGAGGGGCGGGCCGGGGCGGGCGGGGGGGAGAATGTCATTAGTGATTGTCGTGCATGTGCGTGATGTTGCACATGCACAATAAGGATTGACTCGGCAGGAAACGGAGGAGCGGGTAGAGAGGGGTGAGACTAGCCAGGGGCCCGTTTTTACCAGTTCTCCAAATTACTGGGAACTGTAACAACCAGTTCTATGGAACCGGGCTGAACCAGTAGAATCCCACTTCTGTGTTCAGAATGCTAGGAACACTTTATTTCAGGTGTAATCTGATGTCTTCCAGCTATTCTGGACTGCAATAAGATTCATAGATCTTTTTCATTGCATGTGCCGATCAGGATTATGGGATTTGTGCTGCAAAACATTTGGAAGGGGGAAGCTTGCCCTTTCCTTGACTATTTCACAAGCACCCTCCAAAAATATGGGTTTCTCAACTTTCATTATCACAGCTCTTAATTGGGGATTATAGGAGTTGGATCCAAACATTCCAGAGAAGGTTATGTATTGGCTTCCCTAGATTTAATGAAACCTCCGAGATCATGAATATTTTTTTTTGAGAGAGAGAAAAAGACAATAAGAAAGATCATTGGTAAAAGCATGCAGGAAAGGAACCGTTTTGACTGAAATTTTTACAAATACCATATTTTGGCTTTCATTCCAGCCTTTTGATGTGAAAAAGGAAAAGAAAACCCTACTTCTTTTCCCAGAATTTTTTTTAAATGAATTTTTTTTTTAAATCACGTACAGGATAGAATTATTTTAATACGTTAGGAGGAAATACTTAAACTCCCTTTTCATTTAGCAATGAACAAAAGTTTGTCAGCATGCTATGTATTTAATCTATTACAAGCTGGAGTATACTCCAGGAGATCACTGGTACCATAGAAAAATTAGTCTGAATCAACCTAGTTCAGATTTAGATTAATATGTTTCTCTATGTGATAACATTCTTCCTGTATAAATCCCTGACTTAAGGGAAGGGCAGCAACTGTTAGGTTTTTGGCTCTCTCAGAAAAAAAAATCTGTCGCTGATGCTTTATTGTAGTTATATCACCTTCAATTTTTTAAAATAATATTAATTAGTATTAACCAGTACTTTATCTTTCACACAAAATTTCACTGATGGCAAAATTTCAGAGCAAATGGGAGACTGCTGTTTGGATGAAATATCAGAGGAATGTCAAACAGCCAAACCAAGCTTTGCTAAGGCTGCCAGCATTCCTCAGGAGGTTCTGCGCATCTCTAGTTTAAACCAAGACCATTTTATATACACGGCAAGATGTGTTCAGCAATGGCCTACTTGTTAAAATGGCTAACAGCAATGAACTGGAACAAAAAATAGAAAAAAGCAAGTATATAATTCAAATTTCCTGGCATGTATCAGAAAGACAAGTGTTAAGTGTGCTCTCCTGATCATCATATTTATTATAAATTAATTGGATTATGAGTGAGTGAGAATATCTATTTATATATACCGAAATGAGAGGCATGCTTAATGAGGATATGGCTGTCAGGTCCCTTTAAACAGGGAAACTACCAGATAACTATTATAGTTCCCCTCTCACAAGCAAAGATTTTGCAAGAGGAGAAGGTGGCAAGGAGCAATGGAGCATCGGCTACCCTATTGGTTTCTTCTGGCTTTCCCATCAATATGTGAGAAACGGTCAGGGAATTTTGCAAACTAGGGTCAGGTGACTGCAATTGACCTTGTCAGTGTGGCAGCTGTGTTGAACAACAGCAGTGCAGTGGAGCTGAAGCAGCAACAACTTTCACAAATGTCGTTGTCCCAGAATTATGTCAGTTAGTGATTTGAATTACATTGGTTCAACAATTCTTGCCCTGAACCATCCAGTTTTGCTCTATTGAAGGTTACAAAGCAAACAGACACAAGAGCTTTAGTAGTATACAGATAGCTATTAATTGGAGTAGAGGGAGGCATATTCAGAAGCATTGTTTCAATTAACAATGCAAGAGGTAGAAGGAATTATGTCAAGTCTGGTTTCAGAATCTGTATAAAAATCACTCTGTGTGTGTTTGTGTGTGTGTGTGTGTGTTTGTGTGTATGTGTTCAAGCATAACTCTGGAACGCCTCGAACAATTTCAAACAAACGTGGTAGACAGATGAAAATAAATACTGTGGTGGTAAAGCACCCCTAACACCCTTTGGTGTGTGTGTGTGTGTGCCTTAAAATGACTTCTGTTGCCATGGTAACGGCTTCACAGTACTCCACAAGGAGGCTCCCTCTGACTTGTGACACTGTGCTAGAGAGCTACTACATCTAGAACCACAGAGACAGTACAAGAATGTTAGGCCCAACTGCAGGATTTCCCTGTCTAATACAGGATTGGGATAAATAAATACCTGGGCAATGCCGGGTTATCAGCTAGTTAGAAATAAAAAGCAAATAGAGCAAACTAAGGATTAAATACCTTCAGAGTTCAAGTTTGGCTCAGGAACAGCCGATTCATCACTGAATAAACTTTTAATTAGAGTTTTCTTAATGCCTGATTTCAAAAGTTTGTTCTCTATAGTTCAAGGCATGGGTAAGATGGGCATAGTATTGAAGGGTTGAATTTATTCATAAACAGTCAGATAGCACCTATATTTTTTTTCATATAAAGCCTTAAATTAATGTATAACCAAGATGTTTCCCTATAAATCTGTCAATTTATGTAGGGAATTTTCTAAGCTTGGTGAATCAACTTTAAGTAATGTCCAATTTTTGGTTTCATTGATGACTCCCCTCCTATTAAACGTTTAACTGCTGTCACTTGCATGGTCTGTTTCTTCAATATTTCGTTAGCCTACTGTAGGAGTTTGGTTTCCCTCTTTCTCTGGAGATTTCAGAAGGACGAGTCCCTTGGATGTAAATGTCACCTCTTATGATTGACACTACACCATTTTTCCTTTGTTGCCTACAGCAGTGGTCCCCAACCTTTTTTGTACCAGGGACCAGTTTCACGTAGAAACACTTTTTCAAGGACCGGTTAGGGTTATTTATTTATTTATTTATTTATTAATTATTTTTATTTTATTTTTTTTTACTGTTACACTATCAACTCACCAAAATTAACCAATAAAGTCATCATGATTCAGTTGATCATGATCAAACAAAAATCTATGTTTGGCAACATATATGTTTTCTCCAAAAGCATTTTGTAAGGTAGTAATCTGCAATTCAGATTTTACACTTAGGATGGGTTTGATCTCCCATATGGTCTTCAGCTTTCCACAATCTCAACAATTGTAAGGTGTGTGGGGAATTCAGAGAGTCCAAGTCCACTCATTTTAAAGATTTGTCATATATATATAGTAGGGATTGCACTAAACATATGTAAGTGCAAAGAAACCCTTTGCCTATCCAGTGTTTTCAACTCCAGCAATTTTAAGATTATGTGGACTTCAACTCCCAAAGTTACCCAGACAGCATTCCGGACTTCTTAAAATTGAGAAACATTGCTCTTCACTTTAAAAATGTTAAACAGATAGCTACACTTTCCCACTCATCCCCACACATTCCCCTTCTTCCAAAATATCTACAGCCCAAATATTTTGTCTTCACCCATTCTGGTGGGATCCAAGCGCACTGGGAGGCAGAGATTCGGCTGAGGCTGTCAGACAGAGAGACGGCTGCCGCCTGGGGAGCGCCCGCTGCTTTCCCTCGCCAGGGCCGGGCGGTGGCATGTTGCCCTGTGCCGCGTGACCCCCACCAGGCAGCGCGCTTCTCGGCACGAGGCAGCCGGGTTGCTCAAGGAGCCCGGCCGGCCAGGCGAGGGGAAGGCAGCGAGGGCCCTGCTTGGCAAGGGGCCAGGGAGGCCTGCAGGCGGAGGACCAAGTGCACTGGGAGGCAGAGATTCGGCTGAGGCCGTCAGACGGAGAGACGGCTGGTCTGTGGCTGCCCAGCTCCCTTTTCCTGCCGCTCACCTGAGTGGCCTGTAGCCGCATGTCGGTGAGATGTGTCGAAACAAGATGGCACTGAAGCAAAGTAGGCAGCCCGGTCCCAAATGATTCATGGACCGGTACCGGTCCGCGGACTGGTGGTTGGGGACCCCTGGCCTACAGCTTTCAGCTGAGAGCTGAATTCTGCTTTTTTTCTGTCTGTACCATGATGACTGAGTTATCTTCCAGGCTATCTCATATCATGTTTTAAGAGAGTGTTACAGGTAGCCCTTGAATTGTGACCATAATTGGGATCAAATGGTCAGATGGGATAAGCAAGATGGTCATTAAGTGAGGCCTGCCTGATTTTACAACCTTTTGTGCTGTGTTTGTTAAGTGAATCACTGCAATTGTTAAGTGAATCATGTCATCTTTAAGCAAATCTGGCTTCCCTCACTGACTTTGCTTGTTGGACGTCGACTGGGAAAGTTGCAAATCATAGAATCACAGGATTGGAAGGGACCTTAGGGGTCATCTAGTTCAACCCCTTGCTTAAGGCTGGAGCCTGATAGCATCCCAGTCATATGGTTGTCTGGTCTATTCTTGAAAATCTCCAGTGATCACTCCAGGATGCTACAACCTTGTAAACACACGTACAACATTGTAAATACACGTTAGTTTCCAAGTGCCCAAATTTCGATCACATCACCATGGAGATGCTGCAGTAGTTGTAAATTATTTATTTATTTAGCATATGGAAAATATGTGGACTTATAGTAGTTCAAATGTTAATGTCCAGTCCACCCAGCCATTCAAGGACAGATTGGTTTAAGCTGAAAAAATCAGACATTGGGCCGGACACAATGTGATGGATAGTTTGTTGAGGAGCACTGCAGTCACACTGAGGCAGGAGTGGGGTTCAAAATTTTTAACAACCAGTTCTGTGGGCGTGGCTTAGGTGGTGTGCATGGCTTGGTGGTCATGTGACTGGATGGACATGGTTTGGTGGTCATGTTATTGGCTGGGTGTGGCCAACTCAATATCACTCACATTGAGGCACGCAGCTCCTCACCTGACCTCTCATGACTGTGGGGATGCTGCAACAGTCGTAAGCATGAAAAATGGTCATAAGTCACTTTTTTCAGTGCCATTGTAACTTTGAATGGTCACTCCACACACGCAAAGTACCAGCAAAGGAGGGGGGGGGAAACTCCAGAGACGTTCCTGAGACAGGAACTGCCAAGAATGTAATAAGGGTTAACGGAGAGACAGTTTCTGTAAGCAACACCAGAATGTTCCTCTTCTTTACAGGATTAGGCCAGTAATTTCTTCTAACAACCGGTTCTCCAAACTGCTTAGAATGTTAACAACCGGTTCTAGCGAATAGGTGTGAACTGGTAGAATCCCACCCCTGCACTGAGGGATAGAGACAAGACCGCACTTAAACAATGAGTCTTGGCAGACACCATGTTGGGTACGGATCCTGTTCAGAGTTGACCAGTGCTGGTAAGGAAGGTCAAAACCTGGCACCTTTTGTGTAGCATCATCTACGTAATTGACTGTATCTGAGCGTTCAGCAGCCCATGTGGCTTTCCATTGTGTGTGCAGCACAAACGTTGTTAGACAGCTGTTGAGCAAATTGTAATTTTGTTGTACTGCTTCATGAGGCTTCCTGCCTTCATAGAGCTGGTGGTGCAATGCGGCTCAGGATGGGGAGCCATTTTGTTTATCCGTTGCCATGTATTTAGAGAGCCAGAAGTTCTACAAAGATGGTTGTAAATGTGAAGACTGGTCGTAAGTCACTTTTTTCAGTGCCATTGTAACTTTGAACAGTTGTTAAACAAATGGTTGTAAGTCAGGACTACTCCTGTGTTCTAGATTCAAATGTTCTAGACACCTCCATCACATTTCAAGCACCATCAATCACCATCACTTTAGCAATCTTACTCTCAGCCATCCTTCTGTTTCTCTTTTGAGTTAGCAGCTGCAAACAGGCAGACATACAGAGATTCCTGTTTTTTCCCTTCCTTTTTCTAGAGCAGTTATGAAGCTTTTGTACAGGAAGACCCTTCAGAAGCTTGGCTCCTCTCCAACACGAGGCAGGGCTAGAAAAAAAATCTAGATTTGCCCAATCTATTAAAGCTGTCCCTCTCTACACGCTACTGTACTGCATTGTGTGAAAGGAGTTAATGTTTTCTAGTCATTTCTGTGTGAGTTTCCTTCCTTAGCCATTTGACACCTAATAGATCTCTGTTAAAATATTAACAGTATGTCTCTCTGAGTTTGTACCACTGGAACATACAAGTCTAATTTCTGTTTAATTTCCTTCCTGTCTCTGTAATCCCTTTGCTTATATTAAAGTGTCTATAATCTACGCCAGATCTCTTTAGTGTATCACACCCAGACAATGCTTGCTACTAAGGCACAAACTTTCTGCATCTTATTTGAAGATACACTTCAATGTGGATAATGATTGAAATACTTTACTAATATACAGCGTCCATTAAAAAGTCCCACCCACTGCTCCATATATTTCTAAGGTGCCCCTAGCAGCTGTAAGAGCACAAAATTATAAAGCAATAAATTAGTGAAGAGTCACTCTTGCAAACAATATTTAAAATAATAAAAAACCAGTTGTTTTGGAGGAAGAGACCACTGTGGAATTACGCATTAAAAAGTGAACTAAAAAGAATGTTTTCCCCAGTTCCTGGAAGATTTTTAAAAATAAAGGTCTGTTTTGCAAGAAAATGTGAGCAGGCATAATGGAAAAATAATGGAAAAAAACATCATTGTTTAACAGGTCTGACTAACCATTCTTTAGCAGCAATGGCATGAAAGCAATAGTTTGAAAGCTTTTACAACATCCATAAATCTTTCCTTTTTATAAAGTACTTTTTTATGAAATTGTTTTCTCCCTGTTCTAAATTTTGGTATATGTTGTATTATGGTTTGTTTGTTTTTTCATTTATAAAATTTGAAGAGAAACCAGAGTGGGTTTTTTAAATCTACATCACCTTATTATGGTCTATTACTGTTGTATAATTTTATAGTTGAATTTTCTTCATTGTTCTGATAATTGATCAAATCATTATTTTTTTCTTCTATTTTCCTCCCTCTTTGCAAATCGTTTCTAAGTTCTAGTCTGCAAATCACTTTAAGCCTTTTCCTTGGATTGAAAATTGACTTATGTAAGTGTAATATGAAGAACAGATAAGATACTTCTGGCTAAACAACAAATGCTTTTTTTAAATATTGGCAGAGATTAAGAAAAATCCAGGTCCTCAATTGTTATTGCCCATTTTGCAACAGTAATTGACTTCAATCCAAAAGTATTGTCACCTTGAGTTCTTTTTAAAAATAATAAAAGCAGGATACAAATACAAAATAAAATAAATAAATAATAAAGATCCATTGGTTGCATGGCCAATATGCCAGAGCATCAAATTTATGGATGACTGTGGCTCTTCATTTTCTTTGTCAAATTCCTAGAAGCAAAATTTATGAGACAGTTGCTCAACCTCTCCTCCAACTGTCTTTCATGTGGAGGCCCATATACTCTCAGTGCTATGATCACATTATATGGATTTTGAAAAACCTGCATTGGTTTCTGAGTACAATTCAAAACGTATAAAGGCTTTTATGGCTTGGCACGTAGAGATCTCCAAGTTACTTTCTCCAATCAGACTTCACTCCTCCATGATTTCTCTCAGGAAAAAGTCCCGGTATTGACTTACCGGAATTTTCCATTTACAGATTTTCAAATTATTAGTTACTTTTGCCAATACAAATAAACTTGACTATAACTCCAGTCTAGAAAAATCCAGAAGTCAGGAATGATGTAAACTAATCCTTTTCCCTCAAATTCCATTTGCATACTGTTTGCTGTTTAGTAGTATAGTGACTGGGTGTGATGTGTGCTGTAATCAGTGGTGGGGTTCAAATTTTTTTACTACCGGTTCTGTGGCTGTGGCTTGGTGGGCGTAGTAGGGGAAGCACTATTACCCATTTTGCAACAGTAATGGACTTCAATCCAAAAGTATTGTCACCTTGAGTTATTTTTAAAAATAATAAAAGCAGGATACAAATACAAAATAAAATAAATAATAAAGATCCATTGGTAAAAAAAATCTGCAGTCAGAGGTGGTATTTCCTGGTTCTCCGAACTACTCAAAATTTCCGCTATCGGTTCTCCAGAACTAGTCAGAACCTGCTGAATACCACCTCTGGCTGTAGTGACTGTGAATTTATGCGCAAGAGTAGTTTTTATGCTTGTTTGGACTTATGAACAACATCACAGAATATGACCTGTTTGTAAGTAGAGTTTCAGGGTTCCAACTGATGTCCTAATAAAAGCAGGAGCCTCAAGCCAGTGTTCAAGAAAAATCCAGTTATTTATTAGGAGTGCCATGTTGGCACGGACCTAGTGAAGCCAGATCTGACCCTGCTCAGTTCACGCTTCTGACCCTGTTTCCACCTCCTCCCAAGGTGTATCATCAGTCATACTTCCCAACAAAGCATTCGTGGGTCATAAAAATCCCTTCCTCTGGCCATTGGTTTCTGTGGAGATGACCTTGACATTGGCTGGCCAGGATGTGTGTTGTTTTGACTGAGGTGCAAATCCCTCGATGCAGCTGCGAAGCTCGGTTCCCCATTCCCCTGCCTCTGGCAACTCAGGAATAGGTTAGGGAAGCTTCACAAGTTGTGCCCCAATGCTTGGAAGGAAAAGTAGATGAGGCCTGGAAGTATTGGTTCTCTGAAATGGCTCTAGCATTCTAGAATGGCCTCTCTCTGGATATTGGATTGATCCACAAGGAACAGACTGGTGGAATTATTCTTGAGAATGTGGGTGTAAGTTTAATGCTACCCAGTTAACAATACATGTTGTACAATGTGATTGATTATTTTTATTTGTCAGTATATTTTTAATTGTTGAGTCAAATAATAGTTGTTAACTGGCAAAAGTCTCTAGATGTGATGAGATAGAAGTTTAATTAAAATAAAATAAAATATGGAAAACCAAAAATAAAGCACCTCGCCTGGTATACTGCATCCACTTTTGGTCATCGCATTACAAAAAAGACGTTGAGACTTTGGGAAAAGTGCAAAGAGCCAGTAAGATGTTTAAGAGTCTGGAGACAAAAACCATATGAAGAACGGTAGAGAAAAGAAGGACTAAGGATTACATGATAGCAGTATTCCAGTATTTGAGAGGCTGCCACAAAGAGGAGAGGATCAACTTATTCTCCAAAGCATCAGAGGGCTTGACAAGAAACAATAGATGAAAACTAATCAAGGAGAAAAGCAATCTGGAATTAAGGAGAAACTTCTTGTGTGGACAGTTAACCAGTGGAATAGCTTGCCTTCAGAAGTTGAAGGTGCTTCATCACTGGAGATTTTTTAAGAAGAGTCACCTATTTGAAATAGTATAGGGTAGTGATGGTGAACTTTTTCGGCACCAAGTGCCCAAAGCGCACACACGCATACCCAAAATGCAACAAGTGTGTCCCCCCCATAGATGTGCGTACCGCCCACATTCATGTGTGTTCCCCATTCATGTGTCCTGTGCATGCACCCCCACCCCCATGCACCCCACCCTTGTGCATGCGCAGCAGAGACCTGAAGACCAGCTGGCTGGCAGGAGGCACATGTGCATGCATGATGGAGCCAAGCTGGAGAGGGCTCTGCGTGCCACCTGTGGCACTTGTGCTATAGATTTGCCACCACGTGTATAGGGTCTTCTGCTTGAGCAGGGGTTTGGACTAGAAGGCCTCCAAGCTCTCTTCCAGCTCTATTCTGATTGATTGATTAATTGTAGTTTTGTTTGTGTACTTTTCTGTAACCAGGGGTAGGATTCTACCAGGATTCGCACCTATTCACTAGAACCGGTTATTAACATTCTAAGCAGTTGGGACAACTGGTTGTTAGAAGAAATTAGTGGCCTAATCCTGTAAGGAAGGCAGGAAGGAAACATTCTGGTGTTGCTTACAGAAACTGCCTCTCCGTTAACCCTTATTACATTCTTGGAAGGACTAGATTTCCTGTCTCAGGAACGTCTCTGGAGTTATTTTCCCCTCCTTTGCTGGTACTTTGCTTGTGTGGAGTGACCATTGAAAAAAGTGACTTATGACCATTTTTGACGCTTACGACTGTTGTAGCATCCCCACAGTCATGAGAGGCCAGGCAAGGAGATGTGTGTCTCGATGTGAGTGATATTGAGTTGGCCACACCCAGCCAATAACATGATCACCAAGCTATGTCCACCCAGTCACATGACCACCAAGCCACGCGTACCACCTAAGTCATTCCCACAGAACTGGTTGTTAAAATTTTTGAATCCCACCCCTGTCTGTAACTCGTCCAAATAAAACGTGAGTCAGAAAGATTGGTGAAGATACCAGTTCAACTTTGCAGTTTGAAGGAAAACCTTGTTTCAACACCTCAAATTAAAATGGGTATTCCAAAATAGACTGATTTAGTTTAGGGTTCTTTTAAAATCATTGCATATCCTGTGTGTCAGCATAGGGTTCGGGTTTTCCCATACTTTATGATATTCAGATTCATCTTTATTTTTTGATTTCAACATTAGTTTATCCATTTCTGCACATGCCCATATCTTTTTAATTATCTCTGCTTCATCTGGAATTTCCTTAAATAGTTCCTGCAGTTTTGACATACATAGAAACAGAATCTATCTGTACCTTTTAAAAAAGGCAAAATTTTTACATCATTACATCAAATGAAATTTCAAGCATTTGATGATTTTGCAAATTTTTGTATGATTTTTTTTTTAAAGACTAAAACACAGAGCCTCCATTACCTTAAAAAGTTACTGAACTTCCAAGGGCATAAGGAAATTAATTTATTGTTTGCGTGGTTCAAGTCAAATCAACATGAAGTTGTGTTTATGTGGTACAGTATGAATTATTAAGATATTTTTTTTATTTCCTCACAGAAAATATACTGCCAAATTAAGAACTCTGCTTCTTGAGTGTCTCTCAAAATGTTTCCCTGTTTGAAGGAGGAGGATGAAAACAACGTTGCTTTAGGGTAAGTTCATGCAATCTTTACAGTCAGGAATTTTTGATCACTATTTAACAAACAACTTAAGAAACTAATTGGAGAAAAAATAACTGCCATAGGAAAAATCTTGCAGCAACCTTTATGTAACAACCTTATCTATAATAGGTTTTTCCTGAAGTTATCTGTTTGTACAAGCAATTATTTGTATGCTTTTGAGATTAGGACAAAACCTAGAGTTGAGATGGGTGTCTATATCTATATTGTGATAAGCAAATAAATAAATAAGATGGACAACAAAGACTCTTGTTGGCTTGGATACAAAATCAATAAAAATTCACATGATTCTTTTTCATTTTTTGGAAATCTGGTAGAACTTCCATTTTTACTTGACCTTGAATAGGGGAGAAAGACACTTTAGTTTCAGAATTTGCATGATGTACTGATGTAAATATATCACAGTTGTTTCAATTAACAAAGAATTTAGGAGTAAAAAAAAAATCAGACTCCATTATCTAAAAGGCTGTTTTTTGCACATAGCAGCAAGTGTTTCTTTTCATAATAGTGGCTTTGTAAATTATAAATGTATACTTAGGAAAATATTCTCTGTCTCTTTTTTTTTTTTACAAAAAAGGTGCAATTAATTTATTTATCCCCCTTTTTCTTCTGTAGTAAGTTAGATATTCATTGTGTTATTTTGGTTTGGCAAGTTTTATTTTTTTTAAAAAATCATAGCAGCATCACCTTCAGTAGGCAGCGCTAATAATATGGTTTCCTTTCTCAGTAAGGGCACAAATATGACAGTTAAAGTACCGTCTGTGAGGGTGTTAAAACACATGATTACTTATGTGCTTTCCCTGAATCAGTTCAGTTTTCAACAAGCATTTTATGATGATTTCAGTTCTGGAATGAAAAGCTTGATATGGTTTCTTAATGGATTTAACCACTGTCCAGTTTGGTATTAGCAACTCAGGTAACAACTCAGGTAGTTCTATGCCGAGTGCAACGAATAAAGTTTTCTAAATATTAGAGAATGATGGCACTCTTCTGAGACTAATTCATGCAGGATTTTTGTTTGGATAAAAATGTTCTGGCAGTGCTTCCCTGTCCTAAGACTATCCTCGTTTTTTGCATTTTCCTTAGTGTATATTCAGATATTGTTTTTCAACATAAGAGAGCTTGAAGTGGGGAGAAAACAAGGCCATATAGATGGCCCTGTTCCTTCCAGTGTGCAAATCTTCATGCAGATGTGGAAAAGGTACCTCATTTCCTTGAGTGCAGCTCACCATGTAATTTGAAGCCCTAATAAAGCAAGTGTCCAGATCAGATAATTTTGCTTCAAACAAACTGAATGTGCCTTCCTACCTGGAGAGATTGAGGAGATGAAGTCTCATTCTTTTCCCATTCTGATTCATCGCATACTCAGGGAAATGTTAGCATTGAGTTTTTGGGACAAGCACAACGTTTGTAGAAGGATATTGGATCAATTGCTGGGGTTCCAGCAGAGGTGGTATTGAGCAGGATCTGACCAGTTCTGGAGAACCAGTAGCAGAAATTTTAAGTAGTTCGGAGAACCGGCAAATACAATTTCTGACTAACCCTGTCCGCATCTATTCTCTGCCTCCCAAGTCCCAGCTGGGTCTTCTTTTGTTGCCCTGCACAGGAGAACAGAGCTGGGAAGCAGGCTAGTGGGGTGGGGAGGGAATGGGATTTTGCAGAAACCTTTCTCCCAGGAGAGGGGAGGGAATGGGATTTTGCAGAAACCTTTCTCCCAGGAGAGGGGAGGGAATGGGATTTTGCAGAAACCTTTCTCCCAGGAGTGGGGAGGGAATGGGGATTTTGCAGTATCCTTCCCCTGTCCTCCAAGCCACACCCACAGTACCGGTAATACAAAAAATTTAATCCCACTACTGGGTTCCAGCCTTGAATATGGAATCAGATACAGATTTATTTATTTATTTATTTTTATTTGTCAACTACTTACAAGATAATAGGTATAAGTAAAAACATAATTATGAATACATGGATACATATAAGAAAAATAAAAGAAACAATAGGACAGGGATGGTAGGCACGTTGGTGCGCTTATGCACGCCCCCTACAGACCTCTTAGGAAAGGGGTGAGGTCAATAGTAGAAAGTCTAAGGTTAAAGTTTTTGGTGTTTGGGGTGGGGAACCACAGAGTCAGGTAGAGTATTCCAGACATTGACCACTTTGTTGCTGAAGTCGTATTTCCTGCAATCAAGTTTGGTGCGGTTAACCTTGAGTTTGTATCTATGGTGTGCTCTTGTGTTGTTATGGTTGAAGCTGAAGTATTCATTGACAGGTAGGACATTGCAATTATATGCTATACTATGATCACACCGAAGGCGGCGTAGTTCTAGGTTTTCTAGGTCAAAATTTTGAGTCTGGTGGCATAAGGTATTCTGCACCGAGTAGAAGAGTGGAGAACTCTTCTTGTGAAATATTTCTGGACTTTCTCAATTGTGCTAATATCAGATAAGTAAATATGGGTTCCAGACTGATGAGCTGTGTTCGACTATTGGTCTAGCAAATGTTTTGTATCCTCTGGTTATTAGTGTAATATTACCAGAGAAAACGCTACGTAGGATTAAGTTAACAACTCTTAATGCCTTTTTGGCTATGTAGTTACAGTGGGCTCTAGCACTTAGATCATTAGAGATGAGTACTCCAAGGTCCTTGACAGCATTTGGATCATCAACAAGGTCTTGACTATTCAGCCTATATTTTATTTTCTGAATTTTTTTTGCCAATATGTAGGACAGAGCATTTATTTGTTGAGATTTGAAGTTGCCATTTGTTTGACCATTCTGATACATAGTCAAGGTCTTTTTGAAGGGCAGCAGTATTGTCTGTGGTGTTGAATAGCTTTACATCATCAGCGAAGAGAACGCAGTTGCTCTTGATATGATCACAGAGGTCATTTATATAGAATATGAAGAGAGTTGGTCCTAAAAAACTGCCTAGGGGGACACCACTGTTGACAGATACAGTATTTGATAGGACGCTCCCAATTTTGACTATTTGTTGTCTGTTTGACAGGAATGCTTCTATCCAGTTATGCAGTTGTTCAGAGATACCATAAGATTTTAGTTTTAGGAGTATTTTGTCGTGTACCACTGAATCAAAGGCTTTACAGAAGTCTATGTAGATTGTGTCTATTGTTTTGCCCTGATAAAGTTGTATAGTCCATATGTTTTATGTGTACAAGTTGCAGATTACAGGATAGTTTTTTTCTGAAATCAAATTGTTTATTAGATTTATTAGATTTAAATTACTTATCTCTCCATCTTTTCAACAGCCCTGATAAGAATGATTGTGAGGTAGTTGGTGTAATTAAAACTTCTTCTGTGAATGCCAAATGTGAATTCATGTTCCTTTAGCGATTTCAAAAGAACATTGGGGGTTCTGGCCATCACTCTCTCTTTTTCTCAAATGTATCATAAAATGAAGTTCTGTCTGCAATGCTTATGTCACTCCACATTTCCAAATGCATCACCTTATACCTCATCACACATTCTTCCCTGAAAAACACATATCCATGCATGCACACAGACAGACACACATTCTGTTGAGATTAATATCTAAGACGAGTTTTTTTTTTTTGGCTTCAAGGGTATTTCAGGCAGAAAGAGAATAATAACATTAATTTCCAAACTCCCTTGTGAACCTGTCAAAGTTGTGAAGAATGCAGATAATATAACTGGCAATATGTATTCAGAGAAGTCTAGGCAAACAGCAGGACCCTTAAGCTGCCACTTAAATGGGATCAATCTGCTGCTAAGGAAATACCTATCAATGGCATTTAATGCACTGATTATCGAAGGCATTGGACTTACATGTTGAGTTTTTCTCTTATCCATCTATGAGTGTCAATCGTTTCATTGGGAGCCTTCCCAGTTTGGATAAGTGCTTGTATAGGACCCTGGTTTGATTTCCTAACTCTATTTAAACCAGGGCTGTCAAACTCCTGGCCCTCGGGCAGGATGCGTCACATGCTGGCCACGCCCACACTTGGTTTAGCGAAGGGGGGAAAAAGTCCCAATATGCCACTTGACACCGCCATGGCAACGTGAGTTTGACACCCTGATTTAAACTATGCCAGTCAGTAAAAAGTGATAAAAGCAAGTAGATGTGTATATATTAACCTTTTATCCCTTTGGTTGCAGCTTCAAGCTCCTCCTTCTTTGCGCTGCTGCAGTGGGTTTATGATACTACGTGTTAATGTAGACATAGTTTCTATATTTGTTTATGTTGGGTATAACCCTAAACCAAGCAAACAAAAGTAAGGTTGCACCCTTTTTTTCCCCTGTCAAATCCCGTTCATCTTTTTGACTACCAGACTGGCATTGCCCCAGTATAACCACCCCCTCTGGCAATCTCATCTAAACCAAAGAAGAGAGTCCTCCTAAACAGCTGAAGGAGAACCCTAAGAAGGCAATTGAAGATAGAGCAATTCCAACCCTCCATCCTGTATCGCTGATAACCTCAACATTCCATCTTCCTTTAACAATGGACATCCCAGGCCCTGCTGCCCTCCTACAAAGGCACATTTTGCCTAACCAGAGAACTCGCCTCAGGTGCACTGGCAGTGACCTGCCTAGCTTCCCCAAATAGTCTAGCCAATGAGATTCCTAGGATTTCTGAACCTTGTAGCCCTCAACTTCTATACAAAACTTGCTTTCCCATTGTTCACCCCCGTTCATCTCAAAGATGAATTAGCATATCTTCCCCAGCTTAGTGGTCTTCAAATGGGTTGGTTAACAACTTTTATAATTCAATGTCAACATGACCTGAATGGGGGAAAGTAGTATTTTTTTTTAATATTAAAGACAATTCTATATAAATTGTAAAGTAGAAATCATCAAATTGCGATATTATAATTTCATAAGATATTTGAGCCAGCTAACAGTCTAGAAAAGTATAAAATACAGATTATAAAAAAAATAAAATCTACTGTAAGCAAATAAAATCATTATTTATCCAACTCCAAAAAACTAGCTGAAAAAAATATTACAATACTAATTGTTATTTATCACTATTGTGACATGTTGTATAATTCTTGTCTACCTTCAGAATTTCAGCACAAGTGATTTAATTATACAGTGTATTTTTACAATTGTGCTGAGAAACATAGTGAATTTATTATCAACATCATCTTTGGCTATATAATCTCAAATTTAATTCCATGCTGTTTGTGCATTGTCCTTATGGTAGTTATTCCAGCAGGAAGAATGAATTGTACTGTTAGCTGCAACATATGATTTCCATGGTAATTTTTCACATTTTTACATATTATCCCACAGGCTTATTATTGTTGCCCAGAATTAAGGCTCATGTTCAACCTGTCCTATGGAAGGACATTATTAACTTAAAGAAACAAATACTCTGTAGACAAGATTTTTCCATTGTCTTTAAATCAGTAGGTCACATTACTTTTAAATTGAGCTCATTAAATTGCTCATTTAAAATTGCCATTAAATTTTTTTGTTCCCATTTGTTTCACTTTTGGAATTGTTCATGGAAATGCATTGAACAATGTATTATTAAGAAAGTAGAAATTATTCTACTTTCATTAGAGCTGACTCCAAGCAGAATTGTCCTTTTCTGATGACATTACAGGCCTGGAGGAACATTAATATGTTCTTCTCTATCAATGTCTTTGAGGGTAAAAGTTAAAATCTACATTAATTTGTGGTGAAATTACAATAATTCAAAATAATAATACCTAGGAAATTTATCTTTACCGTGGAACTGATATAGTAGTATACTGAAAAGAAATGCGAGGAAGGGGTTCTTAATTTTTTCTTTAGGATTTCCTTTGTTGTCCCCTGAGGGAAGAATTTAATGCTGAAAGTTTAGTACTGAGATTGTATCTTCACTTCTAAAATGGTTTGGTGGTCTGTTTTACCATAGTTAAGACATTCAGCTGAATGTCTTAATTAAGTTGGGAAGACAAATCATGCGCCTCAGCCTCATATTTCCCTCGGTTTCCACACATTCAACTGGAGGTCTGAAGGTGAGTTATATTTGACTTCAAGTACCCTTCTCCCTGTGGTTCGGGTGCCTAAGAAAATGGGATCCTAGATCTCATGGAGACCTAGATTCATATTGAAGCTAATGCTAGAATAACTCTTCTTCAGATCTTTCAGCTGAATGTATGGAGTTGTGGGAGAAGAAAGGTGGGGATGGGGCAGGCTAGACTGCGCGCCCTGTTCTTCATGCAGGTTGAAAGCCTTATGCCTTTAGCACGATGTTTGAACACACAGTTTACTTACTATTCTGTTATGAGTTGTGGTTGACTAGGTCACAGATCATTCGTTGAAAGAACCTGTGACTCACAGGCTCAATGGGTTGTTCTAGGTTTTATTTATTTTAAAAGGTTTATATGGCAACAACTCATGTTATATATAATAACAATGAGTGGCTCTAAAGGGCAATAATAAAACATAAAAACCCCATAAAATTAGCATGACAATAAGTTCCAGTGCCTGAGATACAACACATGAAGTTTTCATGGACTCCAACCTTATTTTAGCCCAATGCTTGGGGGAAGAGCCAAGTCTTTAAAGACTTTTTGAAGGCTAAATTCAGAGTTAAGGGAGACAAGTCATTGTAAGACCATTGTATTCACTTCATACTGTAGTGCTAGCTGTTATCATTCTTTTGTTAATTTCATAAACCTAAATACAATTGCCTGTGTAATTTTACATCTCCAAAGGTTGTCAGGCAAAAAGAAAAGGCGCAGTGCTCATTAAAAAAATGCACAAAAATAGCTATGATTATCAACGTATCTTCTCCCCCGCTCTATTAGAGGGAAATTCCTCTAGATCAGGCCTGATGCGTCATGTGCTGGCCATGCCTGGTTTAGTGAAGGGCGAAAAAGTTCCGATACGTCACGGGATGCCACTATGATGCCATGAGTTTGACACCCCTGCTCTAGTCTAGATGGTCTAGATCAGGGGTTCCCAACCTGGGCTGCTCGCACCCCATGGGGATGCAGGACGATATTCCAGGGGGGCGAGAAAAGTCCAGGTAAATAATAGGATATTGGCTATATGTTGGCATTTATGCAATGGATTAACTTTGTTTTCATTTTAGAGTTAAGTATCGTTATTTAGTGGCCGTCACATACATAGCTGAAAAGATTCAATCCTACCATATATTTAACGCATTCAGTAGTTCCTAAAGTCTAAATTTCAGGGGGTGCGAGGTTCGAGTGAAATTTCTTTAGGGGTGCAGGGCGAAAAAAAGGTTGGGAACCACTGGTCTTGATGGGCTAGATACAGGCAAAATTGCTGTGATTTGGGGGAGATTCTAAACCTCTTGAAGGACAGAGGCTGATACTATAAGACTAAGCTAGGTTGTTTCTTTTATTGACTTCCATTCTTAGTAAAAAGTGACTCTTGGGAGAGGCAATTGGGAAAAGGCAAGTAGCTGTAGGATGGAGAATGGAGTGACTAGCATATATGTGCGAGGGGAACCTTTACCGTATCAACTGTATGTCACCCACTTCCGTGTACTTTCCAGCAAAAAATATGCAGAATCTAGTCTGTTGCAGGTAGCTTGGGGCATAAAGTGAAAATTTCTTTTTAATACAGAAAATGGTCTTTTTGCTGATATATTTCTTGCCACTGTTGTTTTTAAATGGTTGCTTTGTATAAAAACATGCCACATGAAATAACAATCTTTGTTGTTAATGAAGTACGTGCCGTGCTCTATTATGAAAGGGTACATGAGGCCTACATTTTTGTTCCTTGAGAAATGAAGCTCTCATGGCTAGTAATTTATAATCCTGGAAAAAAAAGAATGCAGCTTGCTGTGCAAAAGCAGAAAAATGCTAGTCAAGCAACAAAATATGTAGCTAAAACAAGCAGTGAGACAGTGCAAGTTGTCTATTGGTATCTAAAAAGAAACTGCAAATTAAGAACTGCAGGTTGTTGCATTGCTATCTTCTAATTTTTATTAAAACTCACTATTGGTATATTTTAAAAGGTTATTATTATTATTATGTTTTTGAACACATGGTATTTTGTAAAATCAACATGCAACATATTCTTAGCATTGATTGTAGCCTAAATCATTTAAAAATTATTCTGTGATTAAACAGAAAAGCCTAGGTTTTTGAGTTCAATCATAATTCCATTCTTCATTTTTACATCGTACGAATTTAAGATGGCGAAGAATTCATTCAGTTTTCACTGAAATGAAGTGTGCCTGTGTTACCAATATGTGAAACTTAATGCCTTTGATGTTCTCCAAGAGGTTTCCGAATTAACATTTGACTCTTTGAATACACTCTATGCAAGGCTACTGTGGAAAAAGAAAATCTCCAGAATTTGCAGTTGTTTCAACATTTTCATTAATAACCATATTTATTACTTGAATCCTGCTAATTAGTCCAAGGGACAGGGATCCTTTGATGGCTTAGCCGAAATAACTTCACTAACTTCCTATTGTTTAATTGGCTGAACAAAGAGAACAGAAGTGCATACACTGGGGAAAAGTGTCTAAAAATATGGTTATTAATGAAAATCTGGAATAAGTTATTAAGAGCGAAATAGCATAATATTTTCAAGGAAAGAGGCTTAATATGAAAGAAAGCAGCATATATAGATTTACAGTTGGACTATATAAATCTTTTGGAATCTGCGCATTTGGGAATAGCAGAGTTGAAAGTCTATACTTTAATGACTGTGCTAGTGTTACTACCTTGGCCATCTTTTTGACTTTTTAAACGAATAAAACCTGCTATTTTTAAATTGAATTCTGTACAACCTTGTCTGAGTTTGGAAACTAATCAGTTTCCAGTCCAGTTAGCATTGGATAATTAGGCATACCAGGACATCAGGCTAAGTTGGTTTGGTGAAGTAGTGAAGAAGCTGAACCAGAAACTGGGAGACTGAATTCCAGTCCTTCCTCAGCCATGAAACTTGCTGGTGACTTGGGCCAGTTACTGACTCCCAGACCAAGTCACACCACAAGGTTGTTGTGAGGAAAAAAGGAGGCAGGTGTATTATACATGATTTCTTGAGTTGTATGAAATACAGCTGGGATACCATCATCATCTAGAAAGCTGGGTCAATTCAACTTTGTCTCTCTCTCCTCTTACTAGGTGTAACTCGTACCAGTTCAATAATTTCATATCGGGTAAAATTCTGAAGGGTAGAGTTATTTTTCGTTTTTGTTTTGAACGAACTAAAATTACCATATGTTGGACACATAGCTCTCCTGAGAAATCTACAAGGCTGGAAAAGAAGGAAGAAATCAGCAGCAGTGCTAATGGTTTGTACCACTAAAAGGTCAAATTGGGGATATTTTTATTTATTTATTTTTTATTCATTTTGATTTGTCAATTGCTTACAAGATAATAGGTATAAGTAAAAACATAGTTATGAATACATGGATACGTATAAGAAAAATAAAAAATACATATAAAATAAACAATAGGACAGGGACGGTAGGCACATTGGTGCGCTTATATGTACGCCCCCTACAGACTTCTTAGGAAAGGAGTAAGGTCAATAGTAGACAGCCTAAAGTTAAAGTTTTTGGGGTTTGGGGAAAAAAAACCACAGATTCAAGTAGAGTATTCCAGACATTGACCACTCTGTTGCTGAAGTCGTATTTCCTGTATATTCTGTATATTACCTGTATATTCTGGAGCAGGGGTCTCCAATCTTGGCAACTTTAAGACTTGTGGACTTCAACTCTCAGAATTCCTCAGCCAGCTAAGGACAGGCTGAGATGTTGGCTTCAATTTGACCTTCAAGGCATAGCTGGCCGAGGAATTCTGGGAGTTGAAGTCCACAAGTCTTAAAGTTGCCAAGGTTGGAAACTTCTGTTCTGGAGAACATATGTCAATGTAGTTAACATGGGATTTGTTGACACATAATCAGTCAATAACAGAATAACAGAGTTGGAAGGGACCTTGGAGACTTTCTATCTAGTCCAACCCCCTGCTCAGGCAGGAGACCCATTTCAGACAACTTCATTGATTCATCATCAATGAATCAAAGGAGCTTTTAATGATTCAATAGTGTCAGCTAAGATGACAACTTGCCTATTATTAACTCAACGTTGGTCCCCAAGATAAGTTTCATTTCTGAGTCTCCCCGTTTTCTTGACATGTTTTGCAACACCAAAGAATTGTAAGACTAGAAGATGAAAAGGACTCCGACCAAAACTCGGCTCCCTTTCAATGCCCTTACTATGTAGAGCAGCGGTTCCTAACCTTTCCACCTTGGCGGCCCGGGGCAGGGGGAGGGAGTGTGGCAGTTCTCCATTGGTGTAGTGGCTTGTGCGTGCACCCTCCAATTGTGCAAATGCATGTGTATGGAGGGCACTTGCCCTTGCATGCAAAGCTCTATTTGCACGAGCAGAGGGCGCTTGAGTGGAGGGTTCTTCTGCTCACACATGAAACTCCACTGTATTGAAGCTTCACGCACAAGCACAATGGCCCACCACTTGCAAGAGTGGAACTGCGCACGCACAGGAGCGCTTGCCCATTGTTCGTGCTGCCTGGTTTTAAAGAGGCCATGGCCACTACTTGGGGACCCCTCATATATAGATATATGCCCCCCAAGAATCACCCTAATGGGCTTCCCAAACTAGAAAACCGTTGGAATTGGCTTTTGGGCAATGATCTCATTCCTCCAGGGAAATATATTATATTTGGGGAGCTGATGAAATCTCCTACTGAATGGCTTTAGCAGAATTCTAGTTCAAGGTCTTGTTTTCAGTCTTTTCAGTAGCAGGTAGAGAAAGATAGAGGCAAAAGGAGCTGAATAATAAAGCCAAGAGAAATAACGAGATGGAGCAAGCGGTTGTTGCTTTTGCAACTTTTTTGCACCGCCCGCTCCATCTCTTTTATTATTTCCCTTGGCTTGTTTTATAGCTTTTCAAACTTTACAATATTCTTGTTGAGGCATGGTGAAATTGTACTGATTGCGGCACAGATTTGTAAAACAGGAGGGGGGGGGGGAAGGCATTTTGTTACTGGCAATTTATTTTTGATGTATTTCAAAGTCATTCCCAGCGTGGAGTTTGCCATTTTCTCAATAGCTATATGCTAAGCTGACATTCTCATTGCACCAACCTCCACACCCCAGAATCATTTTTTCTGGTCCATTGGAGCTGCTTTAGATGATCTCAAATATATGTAAAGTTAGGCTTTTTGTTCCTAATTTGTATCAGTTCATGCGGTCCTTGATTACATAGAATCATCCTCACATTTTAACACTTATCTCACCAGTTTGCAGAGATCCTTTTGAGATTGTGGTTTCCTTCTCTCCCTTCCCCCTCTAAATAATCTGTCAACAGACTTACGTAACTCACCCTTTACTCCTGACTCACAATCATTATGAACGAATTAAAACAGTCATAAAGCCCATTCTTAAAAACCCACATTTCTCACAAGAAATGACAATTATTTCAAGACTTTCCCTTGTCTGTATTTAAACAATTTAATAATCACTTGAAAAATAATGCATTTAGAATGAATGAGATTTCTATGAGCACTAGTAATATAGTAATGCTACGAGTACTATAGTAATGTTACTAGTTCTATAGTAATGCTACTGGTGCCACTGATAGTTTTATAGTACTATCACAACTGCTGACTGGGTCCACATATTATGCTATGTCAAATGCAGCTTGCATAACTCAATTATGTGGACAGATTAGAACTCAGCCGTTGTGCTTTATTTACACCCAGTAGGTTAACATCCAGGATGAGACCCATGGTGGTCAGAATGAAGTATTGCAGGCTAACTGACTGCTTACTGCCAGGAGTTCGATCCTCACTGGCTCAAGGTTGACTCAGCCTTCCGTCCTTCTGAGGTCGATAAAATAAGGACCCAAATTTTGTGCAGTATGCTGATTCTATAAACGGCTTAGAGAAGGCTATAAAGCACTGCAAAGTGGTGTATAAGTCTAAATGTTATTGCTATTGCTATAAGCTTATCCTTTATTTTCTTTGATAAATATCATAAGTACCCCGGTAGCAGCTGCTCTTTACCTATTGTCTTTTACATCTGCTATGCCCACAATGTTGCACAGTACTGTGTTTCTCATATAATAAGGCTGGGTCTTATTTTTTTTTGAGCCCTGGAAAAATGGCTAGGCCATCTTTTCAGGGGTGACTTAATTCCCCTCCCTTGCATCTTCGGGTGGGCGGGCGGCGACAGCTTGGATGTTGACCTCAGCGTTGGTGGGGCACTTTGTATCGGGCTCAACACAGGCAGCACCATATCCAGGTGTGCAACAAAAGTACTTCCTAACGGCAAGCCCCCCACACCATTTCCCCCCCCATTTTGCATGTTTTAATATAGGCCTTAATTTGGGGGGAGGGGCTTAATTTCATTTCATGCCTATAAAACATGCTGGGACTTCCTATTGGGGGAGGCTGTATTGTTGGAGAAACAGGGTAGTATGTAGTGAACTATTTCATTCATTCAGTCTTACTCATGCGTTGCTGGGACTCTAAAATACCTCACCAAAGCTATTAATTAATTGATGTTAAATTAACACAATAATTAACTTGTATGTCGTCCAACTTAAGTTAATGAGCTACAACTTGCCTTGCAGAAATTATACTGATCCTTCTTTAAGAAACCTGTATGTTTAATAATTTGGTATTTAATAATTTTTAAGGAATTTACCCAAATTAACCAGCTTACAATTGATGCATACATCCTCAGCCCCCTCTTTTTTTTTTTCAAAAAATATTTTCATTACCACTTTCCAGTTACCTTGCACTATATTCCATCTTATAAATAGCTTAAAATATTCTATTAGAAGCTGGATTTTAATAATGTAGAAAGTTTTGCAGCAAAAAATGTTTTCAAAACACATTGAGAATATGTAGTAACTGGGTGTATTTTTTTGTGTACTAAAAAGATCACTTATTTTATTGACTGATATATATCCCAACATTTCTAATTAATCAGACAAATACTAAGTAAATAAACAAACTGGGCTTAGCAAGGGAATGAGTTATGCCTTAGCTCTGTAGCATGGGAAAAGTCTGGGCAAAGCTGCATAATCAGATTTCTTTAAAAAAAGCAAAGGAGAGAAAACAGGCATACAAGACAAACTCGGGTGCCAAATTAGCATTATTTCTAAAAAATATTTCAGCAAAGGCTATCTTAATGAATGTAGAAGAAATATTGTCGGCTATGATTAAAAATATTTGATACAAAAGTGTTGGGCAATTTCATTTGTGGTAAGAAATGCCCCTTTACTAGTTGCTTTAAATATTATGCTTTTCACTTCAGCCATTGAAATATTGCGGTTTTATTTCCCTGACTTTCTGGAGAACTTCCAGATCAGATGTGGTATTCAGCAGGTTCTGGCCAGTTCTGGAGAACCAGTAGCGAAAATTTTGAAAGTTCAGAGAATCAGTAAATTCCACCTCTGACTGGCCTTGCCCCCATCTATTCTCTATCTCCCGAATCCCAGCTGATTGGCTGGGTCTTCTTTTGTTGCCTTGCATAGGAGAACGGAGCTGTAAAGCAGTTTAGTGGGGTGGGGAGGGAATGGGATTTTGCAGTATTCTTCCCTGGAATGGGAAGGGAATGGGGATTTTGCAGTATCCTTTCCCTTCTATGCCCACCAAGCCATGTCCATGTTCCAGATGCTTCAAAACTGCATAGTCCAGCAAATCCTGCCATCAGAATAAGTGGTAATAGGAAGGCTGGGTATTTAGCTGTAACCTAGGGAATCCTTCTTGGATTGGTTTCAGTAGGCTACTATTGTTAGGTCTGCTAACATCTTTAGAAGAGGTAACTTGTAAATCAGGGATCTCCAACCCTTAGTTTGTGGACTCTCGCTGGTCCGTATCATACTAGCAACCGGTCCACGCAAATAAGAGAAACCCCATGCAGGCATCACACAAAGCCACGCCCCTTCTGGTCCAGGGAAAAACCTCCCTCCATGGAACTGGTCCCTGATGCCCAAAAGGTTGGAGGCCACTGTTCTAAGTATGTCCTCCTATGTCTTCTGTGTAAATGAAAGCACATTTAGGGGAAATTAAAACCTAGGATGTATATTATTCCTTTTTTTTTTTTGCTGTGTTTTGCAATCATCTGGTGTAAGATTATATCTGATTTAGTTCTTTCCTTTGTCTAGGTTGGATTTTACTTTAACATACCCTTTCTCTAGCCTACAAAATTGGTGTTGTTGACCAAAGAGACAACAATGTTGGGTCATAAGAGATGCCCAACAAATTATTTGCCTTCAAGGAGTTAATAACTCTTTGGAAGCCAGGAAAATAAAGAATAAGGCATCAATTCAAGTTTCAATTTCCTTTCAGTATTGCATATTTAGATTCTACATAGCAACATGAAGGTCCACACTCAAATTACTGTAATTCAAAATGCAAACTTCAGTCTTATCGCATTGAACAATGGCAGAACTGCTAGCTCTTACAAGGAACCCTAATGTTGTTTAAGGAATTTTATTAAAAGGGGGTTACATGCAGTTTATAAGAGGAAAAATGTGGATTGTGAAAAACTATTCGAGCAGTGAGTTGAATAAATCAGCACCCCACTTCCATTCCAAGTAATTCCCTCTTCCTGCTTGATTGCTACAAGAAAAAAATCTTGTAGCAATAATTAATGGACCACCTGTAAGTAATTAGCCTGCATATTAGTTAATTCTGTGGTGATCTTGGAAGGAATTCATTTCAGCCTTAAAAAATATGAAAGTCATGGGAAAATCAAGTTGCAGCTGAAAACATAGTTTCTTCTGAAATGGATTTGATTGGATGAGTCTTTATTCCAATTTTGGAACAAGCGAGCACAATAGGCAATGAAATTAGTAGACAGTCAAAGTTGACATAAATTGAAAGGAAAGTGTCCTTCCTAGGGAAAATCTTGTTTGTAATTGACAGTTTTTGCCATGAATTTTGATTGGAGTGCCAAGAGAAAGGATCCTTTATGTTAATGGGTATCCTTAATGTGCCTGGCTGGCCATTTCATGACAAAAGCTAGAGTAGACAAACCATCACACATTCACCAGGAGTTTTTCTATTTTTACTTTAAGATTTTTTTTTCATTTCGGAGAGCAACTAAAGCTCTGTAAGATGATCAGATATGCCGGTAGATTAATACGGTGGTGGTGGTGGGAATAAAAAGTAGACCCTGCTGAATTTGGTGGTTTCTTCTTAATAAACTATGCTTTCCATGAACAGTAAATAGCAATAGCACTTAGACTTATATACTGCTTTGTAGTACTTTCTAAGCGGTTTACAGAGTCAGCCTATTGCCCCTGACAATTTGGGTCCTCATTTTACCCACCTCAGAAGGATGGAAGGCTGAGTCAACCTTGAGCCTGGTGAGATTTGAACTGTCAAATTGTAGGCAGTTGGCTGCAGAAGTAGCTTGCAGTACTGCACTCTGACCACTGCGCCACAGAGGCTCCTAGCCTACACTGGGCTCTTTGGTCAATGGAAAGACTTGCGGACCACATTTTTGTCATGAAGCAGTGGGCATTATGAAACATGTAATGTTAGTTGCCTGGTAAAAAAATAAAGAATATGTTTTTATTTCCTGGCAGACTATTCCCTCCTATAAATATTTCACCTCACTGCTGAGAGTCTCTCTCAGTATCTTCTCAAGACCCCAGGGCTAAATAAAGAAGCGTTTTTGGCATGTTCGCCAGCCCTCTCTTCAACTTTTGAACTTCAAAGTCAAGTCAAGAGTTCCTGTAGTTGTACTAGAACTGGCATTCTCAAAGACTTTTCCCTCAACTATCTTTTTTTTTCTTTTTTTTGAGAATAGCATGCCCTAGATTCCTTGCATTCAGGACTGATTTGGTGCCCGTTCTAACACTGTTCTCTTGTTATTGTCGCTGCTCCTATTATTGTTGCTGCTGCCGCCTACTCACAACTTCAGCTTTTCAGCCACCTTTTTCTTCTCCATCACATAATCACTTTGCAGCTGTTTTTTTCTCTTTGAAAGCTGCTAGCCTATCTAGAAGTGCCAATTCAGCAGTTTCCATAGCTTACCTCCAGCTGTCTTCCTGTTATCTTGAGGAAATATCTTTGCTTGCCTAAAATAGCTCGCTGGTTTTTTGTTTTTTTTAAGAGCAGCAGAAAAGAAAAATAGGCCAAAGTGCAAACTTTAATGTGTGCTAGTTCTTGAAAAGTTAATATCTAGAACACCCCAGATATGTTTGCCAGCCCTGTGCAAAGCTTTAAAGAGATGTGTCACGTTAACAAAGCTTTCCCTCTCAAAGCTGCCTTATAAAGCAATGAGGAAGTGCCCGGCTAGACTATTTCTCAAATATGACAGCTTCAGAATCCATGGTTACTTCATCTATGATTAGGTCTAAACCTGTTTCTTCCATCTATATCTTAGCAAACTTCTAGGCAATGGGAAAGAACCTCCTCCTGTTTGGTCCAGGATGAAGATAAGACAGTTGAATTTCATATGTATATTGATCATACCTCATCCTGTGTCAACAGATGACCTCTCCCAGTAGCTTAACAGATAACAGATAACAGATAATCAGAGTTGGAAGGGACCTTGTAGGTCATCTAGTCCAACCCCCCGCCCAAGCGGGAGACCCTACACCATTTCTGACAAATGGCAGTCCAATCTCTTCTTGAAGGTTTCAAGTGATGGCGCTCCCACAACTTCCGAGGGAAACTTCTGTTCCATTAATGCAGAGGTTAAATAATAACAGAGTCTGCAGAGAGACTCTTACATTTGTATCACTTCCTGAACTACTCACTCGGGACAAACTACTCTAAATACAATTCTCTGCTCCCGACCTCTGCTAGTAGTTCAAAAAGATACCATGATCAGTTGAACACCACTGAGAGGTCCAGAAGGATATTTTCCATCCCAATCTTTTCATGGGTCATCAGCAAGAGTAATCAAAAAGTCATTGCCATACTAGGCCTGTGTCTCAACTGAAGACTCATCAGGGCAGCTTATCCAGGGCTCTCCGCAATTGCAGCATTATCGTCTCCATTATCTTCTCTATGAAGCAGCTTGCTGTCCAAAATAACTAGCTCAAGTGGTAGGATGGGATAAGGATGGGATGTACTGCCACCTCCTTCAGGGTACATGGCACCACTTCCTCATTCACAGTTTTATTAATCACCACCCACAGCGGGACTTCTGTCACCATCCTGCTGCTTTCCCTAATAAAGTCTGAGACTGCTCAGACTGCTAAGTAACCTCCGATTAAGGTTGCCAAACTATAGTTTTAAATAGTAATAGCCCTAGCACTTAGACTTATATACCGCTTCACAGTGCTTTACAACCCCCTCTAAGTAATTTACAGAGTCAGCATATTACTGACCTTGGAAGGATGGAAGGCTGAGTCAACCTTGAGCTGGTGAAAATTGAACTGCTGGCAGCTGGCAGTCTGCAGAAATAGTCTGCAGTGCTGAATTCTAACCTCTGTGCCACCACAGTTCTTAGATAATATAGAGAAGCTCTGATGCTAGCTGTAATTACTGCAATGGATCCAGGCTTATAGCTTAATGTTCAGCTATATTTGCTCTTTGTTGAATTCCATATATCTCTTCTGCTGCTTCATCTCTTGGAGCTTCTTGATATTCCAAAGAGGTCCTCCTGAATTGGCATGTAGGAGAGCAAATCTAGAAATAAATCTGCTTAATGGGTGGCGGGTGGATCTTAGTAAGTTCTTCTTTTCTGAAAGAGATTACAATAAACTGTTGGAATGCTGCTAACATTCTTATTCTAAATGTATCGTCCATTCGGCTTGCTCCTATGGTGACCTTATTGCGGAATTTATGCCATTTATAATTTATATGTGAGGAGTATCTTTGTTTCAAATAGCCACAGATGACCACCGTGTAGGGTATTTGGGGAATGAGCTGCTCAGTTGGGAGGAGGATTGCTTACTGTCCATATTCACATTGCTTATGGCAAGGATGAGCAATCTGCAGCTCGGCTCTTCATACGGGTCCCCAGTGCTCTTTCTAATTATAACTTCTGAAAACTGAAGAGAATGTCCTGCTGCTTTGAGATAGGGAACGTGTGAAAGTTATCGTTTCAACCCTAAAATAGGTGTAGAACAATGTGAGGAAGGAATAAAAGCTCTAAAGCTGCTTCTCAAACCTAGTCCACCAACATAGATGCCAAGATGACCTGTGGAGAAGAAAATGGCCTTCAGACCGAAAATCCCAAAGGTGCTTTTTCAAGAGGCAACTGTGCTTTCTGTTTTTTCTTTGAAGACATTTTTGCTTCTCATCCAAGAAGCTTCTTCAGCTCCACCTGCTTAGATGAGAAGCAAAATGTCTTCAAAGAAAAAACAGAAAGCACAGTTGCCTCTTGAAAAAGCACCTTTGGGACAACCATGACCTGGATGACTGAGAATCTCAGTCATAGATATTCAGACTGAAAAGTTCAAAGTTGAAATTTGTCCCATTGATCAAGATATACTAGAGTAGACGCTGGAACTTTTTTCAGCTTGTGAGCTCAGCCGCCTATTTGTTGTGCCAGGTATCTCCTGCAATATTCATTGGCCCTGTGGAGTGAAGTATTTTTCTCTAAGGGAGGAGGCATCTCCCTCAGCCATGAAGGAAGCTATGGTGTACCTTCTCTGGACCTAACCATTGTGGGACAGTATTTGTCCAGTCTTCAACCAGAGGTTGATGGAGAAGGTGTTCAGGCTTTAGCTCTGTAGGACCCTGGAGGAAACAGATTATCAGTCAGGGTTCAAGTCAGGGTTCAGAGGCAGCATTGGTTGAATATAATCATGACCTGTGGTGAGGTGATATCTTTCTGAATTGCCTTTGATCTCTCAATAGCTTTTGATACATTGGTCACAGTACTCTTTTGAACGAGCTTCAGGAACTATTGTAATTCAGGTTTACTTGGGGCTGCCATTGAAGATAATCAGATAGCTGGTCCAGAAGACTTGGTCTGGGCAGGGATGGGCATATCATGATATACTGATGTGACTCTTCACAATTGCACTGCCATCTGGGTGCAAATCAAGGTGCTGGTTATTACCTGTAAAGCCCTTCATGATAATGCTCATCAAAGCCTATTTAAGAGATTGCCCATTTCCAAATCTTTCTGCCTGTCCAGTGAAGTCAGGCAGACTGGGCATGCTTTAAGCCCTGTTGATTGAATATCATCTTACAGACCCTGGAGGCATACCTTCTCTGTGGTAGCACCTGCCCCATGGCACCACCAGCACTGTTGGCCGTCAGCCAACAAGATAGCTTGCGGCTTGCCTGCACAGCACAGTGAAGCAAAAGCTTCGGTAACACTTTCAGAATAAAAGAGTCTATTTTAGCAATATCTTAATATCTTAAGCAATATCTTAAGATGGTAACTACAAATGTAGTCAAAGACTTGGTCCAGGCTGGAACCAGGACTCAAAACAATAAGTAAATCCAAGAGGGGAAAAAAAAGTCACGGTGAATCTGGAATTCAAAGCATGGCAAGATAAACACAGCAGAACTGAAGCTTCAAATGCTGTTTCTTTCAGAATAGGAGGCCCATAAATATGCCAGGTTGAATGCACAGCTCTGAGGTACCTTACACAGTAGAGCGTACTGTCCTAATTTTGGGGCACTCTATCTGATCTGTGGAGATTAGTCCTCTGCTTCCTTAAAAGCCTCTGCTTGGACTGGATGGCTGAATTTTAGATTTGAGACACTGTCATTGGGTGCAGGCAGGGAGTCCTGGGGGTTTATAATTTCACCCATAATCCAGTAATTGATGTCAGCACTGCTGGAATTGCAGGACTATTATCTCTATATGTCCCACCTCAGTTTCCTCTTTCTTCTCAAAAGACATGACCATAATATTGGTTCCTTTTATTATTCCCACATTCCCTGTTATTGTAAGCTGTCCAGAGTTGCTCTGTAAGGCAGCCTCTAAATTGAAATATTAATTCTAACACAGTCTAAACATTTGGCTGATGGTGTGGCCAACCACAACAAGCCCATTCAATATGTTGAGAATACACAATTCGAATTTCATGCTGGATCAACTGTCATACAGATTAACAAGAGTCACATCAAATGATATGGGCTCCTGGGCGTTCACTGAAAAATGTACTGCAAGTTCAGATTTTGAATAAAACAGTAGATTTAGTCAAGTTTAGATTTTGACTAAAACAATAAAAACAAAGCTGTCAAATTTATTACAACTGAAACACTGATCTAAACAAACAAGCTGATGTTTTCTGTAACTATTGAAGAATTGAGACTTAAAATACAAAGGAAAGAAGCCATTAAGAAAAGAAAACCTAAATGGAAAATTTGCTTTGAATTGAAGATAAAGAGACTCCACATAGATTTGAGCTATTTGAAGAATTCGAGGTAAGGGGATTGAAAGAATAAGACAAGCAAAATTACCCTATAAGTGAAGTTCAACCAGGAGAAGAAAGGAAGTGCAGAGATTGTAGAACAATAGAAACAAACAGCTATAATTATGGCAGAGAAGATAAAGCAATATGACAATCAGACAGCCAAATTCCAGAAGAATTCATATTTTAGATCAAATCAGCATCAATTCTACAAAACTTTTGTAAATGGGAAAGACTCGACCACAACTAATGAAAAGCCTGATAAACCAAAACCCCTTCAGTTTTGGATATGTTTGTGGGAAAACAACAAATGACAGAATGGGAATGTAACATGGATCAAACAAGCTAAAAACAAACCTCTAACCCTAACCCTAACCCTAACCCTAAAGGACTCCCTGGGTATTTGGAAATGTTGGATTGATCAGATCCAAACACACTAATTTATCTTTCTTTCTTTCTTTCTTTCTTTCTTTCTTTCTTTCTTTCTTTCTTTCTTTCTTTCTTTCTTTCTTTCTTTCTTTCTATCTATCTATCTATCTATCTATCTATCTATCTATCTATCTATCTATCTATCTATCTATCTATCTATCTCTTGGAAGTGCCTATACTACCTTAATAAGATACTACCTTAATAATTATAGGTCCTTGGTTAGGACTTGAATTATTAAGTTTCCGCCTGTCTTTGTATGTGAATCTAATTGCAGATTACATATAAAAACAGCAGTAGCAGCAACAACAACTCTAAAACAATACTAACAGCTACAGTCATCGCCCTATTCCAGGTCTGATGCTTTCAGAATCTTTCTTTTAGAGCATCATTTTTTTAAAAAAGTTCATCATCCTGAATACCCCAAGAAAAAAAAAAGTCTCAGGCTTGACTCTACCTTCGCAAAATCCCTCTAGGCAGTCAGTGATCCTGAAAGGAGGGAATTAAAGGAGAACTGAACACATGAACTGTGAATGCAACCGTGATCACTTTTTGAGTTAAAGATCAAGCACACCCTTAGAAGAGATTACTTCTTTCAAATGGTTGTTATTAGCAGAATCCTTCTGAGAGAACAGGGCTCTTTTCCCCAGAAGGACTCTTTCCACAAACTAAAGTAGGCCAGTTAACTCCACTTTTGTTTTTATTGCTGTTTTCTGCTTTTCCTACCTTCCTCTCTTTGAAACCAGGCTCTTGATGAATTTGTGCACCATCCAATTAACATTTATAGGCTTCAAAGAAGATTGTGGAAATTTAAAGATTCTTATAATGGGGCTTATCGGTGACTCAGAATTGCTGTTTATAATATCTGTGTTAATACTTACCTTCTTCCGCGGTTCGTTTGAAGAAGCCAGAGGGTGCCACAGAGTGCTCCAATTCCCCACTAACCTTACTGAAGTATCCTTTATTAACTATCTGACGGAGATGAAGTGAGGGAGTTGAGGTTTGTGTCACTTCAATAGCTAACTCTGGGGATTAAAATAGGCTTAAGTGAGTGTTTAAAAATATCTGTAGTAGAATGAAAACGTTCTTGAAAGCATCAGACAGAATGGAGCTGTCTCTGAAAATAATGGCCTGAACTGTTTAAAAGTTTTATTTCTTCATTTGTCTGTGTCCTGCCTTTCTTATTTTACAACTAATTCAAGACAACAAACCTATCCAAACATTTTCCTCCTCCTATTTTCCCCACAGCAATAACTCTGTAAGTTGGGCGGAGAGACGATGATTGGTCCAAGGTCACCAAGCTGGCTTTCATACGGTGGTGGGATTCAAATTGGTTTACCACCGGTTTGGTGAGCATGGCTTGGTGGCCGTGCTTTGCGTGCGCACAGAGGCTTTCCTACTGACCTCCTCCTGCACTCTCCATGTGTCTTCAACAGCTGACGCGTGACAATCCGCTGTGTCACGTGATGCAGCTGAGGTTGAAAAGCAGGAAATAAAGGTCAGGATGGAGCCAGGGTGGGCAGGGGGCCCCAGCAGCTGATCTTCAGAGCTACCGGTACTGCCGAACTGGGCCAAACTGGTAGAATCCCACCTCTGTTTTTATAGCTGAGGTGGGATTAGACCACATGGTCTCTCACTTTCTAGCCTGGTGACTTAACCATTAGACAAAATTGGCCATTCTTTTATTATATTATTATTCTATATTATGATATAGTTGTGTTTTTCATACTTTTCCTTTGCCAAATTAATCGGGAGAATATTGTTTTAGCATGTAAATACTGAATTTATGTGTCATGGAGTGTGAATAAAGAATATATGTCATTACAAAACATCAGTTTAACCCAGAAAGACAGGAAAGGGAAAGAAAGAGGAAATGAAAAAGAAACTGCGGCAGGCTTTCAAGATTCTGTTATATCAATAAATTAGAGTTTCAGTCTTTCTTGTGTCAGTGACCTAGTCTGCCTCAAAGGGCTGACAAAGTATTTAGTCTAATTAGGAAAAAGAAAACAATAGAGCAAGAATCTTTGACAACTTTAAAACTAACACATTTATTACAGCTTATACTTTTTTGGAATACAGTTCACCTCGTTGTTGGTTAAGATCAGATAATTAAATTTGTATGAATTCTGCTCTAGTCTGCTATATTTTGCAGTGTGGCACCATTATGCTGGTACCTGACTAAAATAAAACAAACTGAGCTATGGTAATATTCAAATCTACTGGACTTTCTCAAACAAATTTTTAAAGTTCCATTTAAAAATGGAAAAATGGAAAAAAAATATCCTTATCACTTAAAGTGCACCTTTTCTGCAAATATACATTGTTGAGTTCCTAGACAATCAATGCAAGTTCTCTTGATGTTATTCTTTGTTATTTAATTTTTCTTACTACTAGCTCTTGAAAAAATTACTAACAGGATTTTAGATGCACACTTTTGAAACATTTTTTCAGACTGGTCTTTTACCTTTTATTTTTATTTTTTGTTTACTAATCCACAAAAATTGATAATATATGAAGAACCATGTAGAGACTAGTTCTTGTAAGACTTTAAACTCTAAGACAAGGGTCTTCAAACTTGGTAAATTTAAGTCTTGTGGACTTCAACTGCCAGAATTCCTGAGCTAACCCGACTGGAGGAGGGATTTGGGGAGTTGAAGTTCACAAGTCTTAAAGCTGTCAAGTTTGAAGACCCCTGCTCTAAGATGTAGAACTATTAATTGTATCATTGACATAACATCTAATCAATGTAAATACAAGTTAAGGATTTTTGTCTTTCTGCATGTCAGATTTTAGTAGGCTGATCCCACATCCCAGTACCATACGTTTTTCTTTTTGTCTCTTTTTCTTAATGATCAAAATTCAATTTGTTTGCCTATCTTAAAGAATTCTATTTAAACATTCTTGAAGTTTGTAACTACTGTATGTTGCTAATATAAGTCAGTTATTTCAAAAACTGAAATTTTCCTTTTAAACATGGCAATAAGTTTTATTAATTTTAATTAATTGTTTGGGTTTTTAAGTAATATTTTTAGATTGATGATTCATAAAGTTTCAATGTCAGTAATATCGACAACAATAATAATATTCTAAGCAGTGGTGTGAACATCTGGTGCAAGAATTGTGATATTTCTTATAAGTTTCACAATAGAAACTTTCTCCCACTCAAGCACATGTATTTTCTTAAAAAGCTGTGGTGGATAATGATATAAAATAAGAAATGTGTCATATTGAGAACAGATTATATATTTTTCAGATTTTCTCTTTTGACAGCTCTCACCACACTGCATTAGAGACAAATTTTGGGGCTCAAGGAGGAAAAAGAAAAAAAAAATCTTCCTAAACATTTTAGTTCTTGTTCTGATTTTCAGTATTCTAGTTTTCTGTAATATCCTCATCATACGTCTTACGCTCCTATCCTCTTGTTATAACTTATTGATTTTTGTTGTATACAGACTATAATTCCTAGAAGCATACTGTCACATGAAAACATCCATAGGTAGCACTTAGTGTCTTAAATGGAGTAGAGAAGAATTTTCAGAGCAAATGCATGTATAATTATTATACTCATGAAAACTAAGCATAACATATAGCCCACTTCTGTCATGACACGCTTCTAAAATTATTGGATCTTTTCTGCCAATCATCACCACTTCTATCTTTTTTTAAAAAAAAAATTGTATTTGTCAATCGCTTACAAGTTAATAGGCATAAGTATAAACATGAGTAAGAATACACGATGGTAGACACGATGGTGCACTTATGCACGCCCCTTACAGACCTCTTAGGAATGGGGTGAGGTCAATAGAGGTTAGTTTGAGGGTAAAGGAGTGGGGGTTTGAGGATGTAACTACAGAGTCAGGTAGTGCATTCCAGGCATTGACCACTCTGTTGCTGAAGTTGTACTTTCTACAATCAAGTTTGGAGCGGTTAACATTGAGTTTGTATCTGTTGTGTGCTCTTGTATTGTTGTGGTTGAAGCTGAACTAGTCATTGACTGGTAGGACATTGTAGCAGATAATTTTGTGTACTACGGTTAAGTCTAACCATAGGTGGCGTAGTTCAAGATTGTCCAAGCCCAAACTTTCAAGCCTGGTGGTATAGGGTCTTCTGTTGCAAGCAGAGGAGTGTAGTACTCTTCTCGTGAAATACTTCTGGACTCACTCAATTGTATTAATGTCCGATATACAGTGCGGATTCCAGACAGATGAACTGTATTCTTGAATTATGCTTTAAAAATATGTTATCAATAGAATAAAGGGAGGGAAAGGAGTTGGGGAATTGTTTTTGCACTTTGCATTTTCTCCTTTCTCTCCTGCTATATTTTTCTTGAGAATGACATAATCATCCAGAGCAAATTTTCAAGAGGTGCATTATAGGGAAGTAAAAAATCATCAACAACAATAAAAATAATTTCTTCTAAGCCACCACATCTGTTTTGTCAAAGTCTAGATAACCATTAACAGGCAACAAAGAGTTTTAAGTGTGTCTTTACTGCCATCTAGTGATTATCCGGATTTTTGCATTAAATGTATTATAACCCTTATCTCCTCTCTTCTATATGTTGCATTTTATCCCACCACTACGTCAGACTTATGTGGATGGAAAGAACTACCCTGAATGTTGAAAGCAAAGTTTAGATTCATGCCTCCCTTTCTAATGCCTCTCCTGGAACATCAACAGTTATTCAAAAGGATAGAGATTCTAAAACCAGCTGAATTATTAGGTTGCCTTTCTCTGGAAGTTGTACCAAGAACTACTAGGACAAGAATCTGCAAACTGTGGCTCTTTCGGCCCTCTGCTGCAGCTCCCTGTTGGCTGACCCCACTACTGGCTGGTCACTCCCTTCCCTGTCACTCCATATTCCAGAGGAATAGGTGACTGGGTGGGACCGAGTGACGTCAAGTTGGTCACACCTACCCAGTCACACCGCTTGCTAAATTCTTGGCTCCCGATGCTTTCTTTTCTGTGGGGAATGGGTCCAAATTGCTCTTTGAGTGTTTAAGGTTGCAGACCCCTGTATTAGGAGGTGGTGACTCTTCGGAGCAAGATAAATGTACTTTCCAACTTCATAATTGATTTCAAACTCTCAGTTGGAGTATGATCTGCAGAACAGCTGCTATCATAGCGTCATTTGCAAGAATAAAGATCGCTTTATGGAAATGATTCATCATTGTCAATTTGCACATCCACCTTCACATCAGCCATTACTTTTTATAACTGTTTATTAAGCATTTTCACATTAACACACGAGGTATTCTGAGATGTTTGAAATTAAATGGGAGTTCTGGATTTCAGTACTGCAGGAATTGTTGAAAATATGAAGAACCGCTCTTAAGGATATTTCTGTTTTCCGAGAAACTAATTTTGGACATTTAATGAATCTTAGTATGCAATATGTGAGCTTCTTATATCAGCTGCAGTACATGCATATGGGACATGTTGTTCCAACAGAAACTTCAGGGCAACTGCATTGATGGCTTAGGTTGTTCTGCTGTGTGTTTTAACTTTAAACCTTTTCCATTCACAAAGCAATATTTTATAAAGATGAATCAATTCCACTTTACTCTAGCTGTGAGGGAAGAGGCAGAGAGACAAATTACAATTTTTCTGAGAAAATAAATAGAATAGTTTAAGAACCTAGTTGGGTCTTAGGTAGGTAGACTAGCTTCAAACAGACAAATTCTAGGAGAGGGGAAGGTTCTGGTTAGGCTCTTAGAGAGGGCATGATATGACAATGTCTTAATCAGTTGGGTTGGAGAAAATCTCAAGTGTAGATAAATAAAAGTGTTAAAACCATCCATCCCCTACTTTCACAAGATATTTCAATACTATAGAGCAACAATCTATTGAAACCCATTTGGCATTTTGTCTACGGCTTTACAGCAGATCTCAAAAATTTGAAACTTTCCTGCACTAAAGGGCAAACTAACCAATAGGCGGAATTCACATTTTCCTACCAGCCTGTGGCTCGTCATGTCCTTAAATGAAAAGGAAGAGTGGCTCATGTCAGATCACAGCAGCTGAAGTAATCAGTGGCGGGCTGCTGTCGGTTTAGATTGGTTCTAGCAAACCGGTAGTTCTGACCATTTGCTGGCCCTGCCCACCCGGCCCCGCCCTATCCTATCCTTTATTTCCTTCTTTCGGGCTCAGCAGAGTTGCACCTCAGTTGTTCTACTTACTGGGTCTGCCCTAGAAGGTATGCAGGTGAGCTTCAAACTGCTGTAGTTGGAACGCTGTGCGCGTGCGCTCACAAAACCAGTTCCAGCCGACCACTGGAAGTAAGGGAACCTTTGTCTTAACACAATTGTATCATGCATTGAATTTCCCCCTCCCCAAATGCTACCCACTTGTGGCATTGAAGAATATTTCATTAAGCATACCCATGTTGGGCACACCTTTAAAAAGTATACCAAGGCACTGGTGGAAAGATAAGATTTTCCTATCCCACGAACAGTGGTGTTGACTAGGATTGGGCCGTGTGCTTTTACAACTAAAGAAATTAAGAAGGAAAGTAGAGCAGCATTATGCAAATTCTATATTTGTACTTGGTGTGTCCGTTAAATTCACTGAAAAATAAGTTCTTCTCACACCTAAAACAGAGTTCCCAGGGTATTCTGATAACCCCTTCCCTGGATGAGTAATTACTTTCTCCTGAGAGCTAGTCTGCATCAGTAATGTTGTGTGTGTGCATGGAGAAATTAAGTAGTGCTGATTCAGCAAATGATGTAGCAGCACTTAGGTTGATCTTTCTCGGTTATTACTCTGCGACTCTAGAATCAATCTGTCTCCAAGAGGGCTGCCTGATTAATATCGGTAGTAGTCTTTAGACAGAGAGCAAAGGTTACTCAGGCATCTAAAATTGTTTTAATTTCTTGTTGCTCTCTGATTACCAAATACATTTTGATGGTGCCCATCGGTTTTCAAGAATGATTTATTTTTGACTTTGACTTAATTAGGAGCAAATGGGACATTCAGCAGAAAGTTGCACATACAACTACATAGCCCAAAGACAACTCTACATATAAAATGATTCCTTCCTTCTCCCCCCACACCACCCTCTGACATGTACCAGCAGAAAAATAGTAACATGGACATGGTTAGCATAGACAAAGATTCTACGCAGTGGGCTAGACTTCCCAGATTATTAACTCCACTACTGCTCCTTATATGTTTGTGAATGATTCACAGGTAGTGAGTGTATCCGTTTAGTTACTTGTGAATGCACAGTAATGACAATTCTTCCTGGAGGCCTCATTCCAAGAGAAAATAAAATCTATGTTAATTAACAACTAATTAAAATGAACTAACTGTAAGATAAGATACTTCATTCTTTAAAAAAAAATCATAAAATTTATTTCCTCGGTTATATATATCAAGTATTCTCCACTGTTACAGGTAGAAGCAGCAAAAGCAGGACAGAGATGGGAAAAAGAACTGAAAGATTACAATATGAAAGTAAGACATAGAAAGAAAAAAAACACTGCCCCAGTATATGTGGGGGCTATTTTTTTGTTGCTAGAATGGATGTAAGGTGGCTTGACTTTTCACACATCTGCACAGGTGATATTTTTACATTTAATTGGCTCTGGTATGGCTAAATCATTGGCAGTCCTCACCTGAGTTTGCTCCTAGGACTATTTAGATACCTATATCAAAGGCGCTTTGGTGAAAAAGTTTGAATTGTATTAGAATTTAAAGGTTTCAATTATATTAGAATTATGTTATATTATTAAAAAGTTTAGCGAAAGAGAGCCAGTTTGGTGTACGTGGCTAGAAAGCTGGAGACCATGACTTCTAGTCTCATTTTAGCCATGAAAGCTAGCTGGGTGACTTGGGCCTGTCACTATTTCTCAGCTCTGCTCACCTCCCATTGTTGTTGTAGGGAGGAAGGGTGTGTGTGTGTGTGTGTGTGTGTGTGTGTGTGTGTGTGTTGGATACATTCACTGCCTTGACTTATTTGTAAAAACAATAAATAAAAAAGGTGCCCAGTATATTTTGTAAAGTAAATTAGAAATTGGGAACCAAGGTTGAATGCATTTCCATGTTATATTGATACATATTGGGGGCCCCCGCACCCCGTTTTGGCTGCCAGAGGCTATTTCCAGAGGCTATTTATTTGCTATTTCCAGACCGACCCCTGCGGGGCAGATTAAAGCACCCCGTGGTCTAGATCCATCCCAGAGACCTTGAGTTTGATACCCCTGTTGTAAAGCATGCAATTAACTGGAAACGTAGAATGTTAAACAGGCCATTTTGTTACCTGTTTAACCGTGGAGATACAGCAAAAGGAAAATAGTTTCAGTATCAGTAATGTTTGTGGATAATGGAGAACCAGCCTCCTCGGCCTTGAAAAATGTGGTGATGTAGCAGGTAGCATACCTATGACCATAGCCAGGAGAACGCCTAGCAAGCCACTTGTTTCAAAGAAAGTGTACCTTCCAAAGAAAGCGAGGAATGTCGGGCCATTCCTCCGTAACTTGCATTGCAAATGGAAACCCAAAAGTACTCCAGCATGGATTTCTTTTACTATTCTGTGGTGTGGCTGACAGTACAGATTCCTTTGCAGCGCAGATGGCAGCAGTGCAATGGCATCTGCTAGCATCCGTCATTCGCAGCTCAGAACTTTTCATACAAAGCAGCATACATTTGCCAAAGAAGTGTGCAAAGTGGTATTTTAGGAGATGCTGCCTTAAAAATAGGCTTTAGGAGAAATTACAAATAAAACCATATTTTTAATGATTAGCTCGCTATAGCAGCACTAGGTCCATTTCCTTCCTTCCTTCCTTCCTTCCTTCCTTCCTTCCTTCCTTCCTTCCTGAGAATTGGATGGGGCAGAGAACAATGTAAAAAACAAGTGAGTCTTCCTCAGTCAAAGTTTATCCTGATCTGCACATCCAACCTGCAAATATTTCCTGTGGCATGCCTATTATCGATATCATTATTTCCTGTGTGTGTTTGTTATTCAATTTGCCGTATAAGACCAATGCATCAATATTCTACACATCTTGGTTGGGTTTCCTGTTCTGAAGAGTGCATTTACTTGATGGATGCTGAGTGCCTAGCAGCAATCCATTCTGCTGTGGTGCATAGAATTTGAGTGCAACATTGCTTTTTGAAAACATTAAAGGGTTGTATTTTTTTCTCTCTATTGATCCTAAACTCCTTTCCGGGCTGAACCTGGCCACAATGTAAAAGGGACATGAAAAATAAGCCATCAAAAGAATAAATGGATTTTTCAGGCTATGTGCAAATCCCAGATATACAAGCATATATTTTCAGTGCACGGAGCCTAGAGCTTTTTTTCCCCAAGGGACAAGCAAATGATAGCTGAATGATAAGTGTCTTAAGCTTCAGAAAAAGGAAATCTTGCATTGCAAATGCAGCTTGTCAAATCTTGGCATCGTTTGTCTTAGCCAATTCAGAATAGCAAGTATTCTAATATGTGCATTTCGTGTCTTCGTAGCATTGTTGTTGTGATTGCTGTGAAACTAAATTTAAAAAGAGCACCTTTGTCCATATGCTGTTTTCATATCCTTAGATTCTGACAGTCTGAGAGAGGTTGCAGTTTGTTCGTTTTTTTTTTTTAAATTGGTGACTTTATGTTCTTCCCTATGCCAACATTTTAATCATGTTACCATTATAATGATTGGTTTTTCCTCCTCTGGTTGCCATCAGATAAAAAGCATATGACTATCACTGTCAGCTATGTTTAAAAGTCTGTCTGTTTTAGCTTTGATTTTATGGGGAGACTATTGATTTTATGTGGAAACAATGCTGCATCCAAGAGGGATAAAGAAAAATGGGAAATCAGTGCTTTGTGGAGCCATCTTTGATAGGGAACTTTGAAGTTCCCTATCAATCTAGGGAACAATCTAGGGAAACTGGCCATTTCTAACCACAGACTGTTCATGGCACTTGGCAAAGATGGCCTCTGTAGATGAGCAATCCATAGGGAGAAATCATGTCAGGAACTTCAGAACCAAATGGCCAGTTGGTGAAAACTCTTGGCACTTCGCTGAGGCATTGTAGTTAACTTATTGCAAAGAGCCAGATTAAAGCATCCTCATGAAACACAGAGTGACTGTGATGCCTAGAATCCAACTTCGTATTTTTCATCTTAATTCCAGTGATTCCCCCTCCCTCAACAGAATGCCAGTTGACTACCTCTAGGTTTTTGTTTCAATCTGAAATTAAATTACACTCTTATTGACTCAACTGAATGTGTATCGTCAAAGCTATGGTTTTCCCAGTTACAATGTATGGCTGTGAAGACTGGACCGTAAGAAAGGCTAAGCGCCAAAGAATTGAGGCCTTTGAACTATGGTGCTAGAGGAGACTTCTGTAAGTCCCTTGGACTGCAAGGTGATCAAATCGGTCAGTCCTAGAGGAGATCAACCCTGAGTGCTCTTTAGAAGGCTAGATCCTGAAGATGAAACTCAAATACTTTGGCCACCTAATGAAAAGGAAGGACTCATTGGAGCCCAATGCTGGGAATGGTTGAGGGCAAAAGAAGAAGGGGACGGCAGAGAATGAGATGGCTGGATGGAGTCACTGAAGCAGTAGGAGTGAGCTTAAATGGACTCCGGGGGATGGTAGAGGACAGGAAGGCCCGGAGGAATGTTGTCCAAGGGAGTTGCGATGGGTTGGACAACAACAACAACAACAAGGGACTTACGTTCCTCATTGGTCTTTCTATTCACAAACTGTGAAGGCATGTGATAGGCATACCATTTGGGTGTGAAGCCTGGATGTTGGGCTGGAATTAGAAATGATGAGGACTCAGTATATGGGAAAACCGTAGGGGTTCTATTTGACAAATACTAACAGAGAAGGTGACAGTGTTATGAAAGAACCTGGCAACAATACTGCCAAGATACATCACAAAACCATGTTGGGGTATGAATGGGGTACGAATACATACAGAAACAAAGCGTATCTTTATCAGTCAGCAAGGGTCATGTGAGCAAAACAGGAGGGCTTAATTTACTTTCAATATACAAGCAGTCCTAGGGAGTGATGTGGTGGCCTAGAGGTGGAGCTCTCGCCTCACAATCAGGAAGCTGTGAGTTTGATCCTAGGTAGAGGCAGATATTTCCCTCTCTCGACAAAATATATCTCCTGAATAAAACTCTGCATTGGCAACAGGAAGGGCATCCGGCCATTAAACACTCTGCTAGCTCCATTCAGTTGCCCAGACTCCACCCCCAGAAGGGATTATGGGGTCGTTAAAAGATGATGATGCAGGCAGACCTTGACTTAACCATTCATTTAATGACTGTTCAAATTTACAATGGCCCTGAAGTGATTTATGGATGTTTTTCACAATTACAATTGTTGCAGCATCCCCATGGTCACATGATCAAAATTCAGGGGTTTGACAACTAACATGTATTTATGGCAGTTGGACTCAATTCCATGGTCATCTGTAATCTTCCCAGCTGGCTTTTAACAAGCAAAGTCAATGGAGGAAGCCAGATTTGATTAACAACGATTAGCAATGCAGTGATTTGTTTAACAATCATGTCACAAAAGGTCGTAAAATGGGGCACTACTCACTTAACAAGTTGCCTTGCTTAATAAGCTCAGTTGTTCTACCGGTGTCAAATTAAAATGTAAATGCTTAACAAATGAAGAAAAAAAAAATCCTTAAATTTTGACAGGCCCTTTCAGACATCAAGGCTGCAGCTTGTTTCACTTATGTCTAAATACAGCTCAGCTTAGAAATATGTGCGGCTTCATGGGGAGCAATTGGTAAGCAAGCAGACTTCGTAAGATAGTACAAATCCTTTCTTGATTGTGACGCACAGTTGTTAAGACGTGAGCCTTAGTTTTCAGTTTCTTGATTTTATGAGGCAGACTTCCTTGCAGGGTAGTTCAAGTAATTGCAAAAATAACTTCTCTCTGGATGGGCATTTTTTTGCTCTTCTGCGGATGCATCATGATAATACGGTTTTTATTATTAGCAGTAAAAGGATACGTTATAGTTTAATTCTGCACTCTGCCTTTTAGCTTGTATATTACAGCAGCTTTTAGCTTTTTAGACTTGTGGTTCTTTGCTTTGGAAATGTCATTTCCTCTGAATCCTAAATACCATTAAGAAATGCTGGGCAAATCACACCCATCTTTTTGTCCTGTGGAGATCTGCTATTTCTGACCATATCCCTGGTAATCTCCCTCCGGTCTCCAAGTAGGCTGTCAAGGACAATTAGATGACTCTTTAGGCTGTCTTCAAAAATATGCCAAGAAATGACAGATTATCTACCCAATAGCTCCTGTTCATCTTTTTTTTTTTAATGAGGATTAGGGGATCCCAGAACTTTTCAGAAAAAAAATAGTTGGGGGGTTATTATTATAATACTCTCAGGGACTGCCTACTGAAATGACATTACTATCCATCAACAGCATTTTGGTAAGCTTTCAGATAAAGCCAATTTTGATCCCCTCAGATGGGAACTTGTTTTGCTGATCACATTCCTGCAGTTAGTTCAGCAGAGTTGTCTCCTGAGGCAGCCAAGAGAATACTTCCTCTGGGTGAGGAAGTCTGCTTTCCAACAGCTGACAGACTCCTCAAGTACTCAATAATGCCCTTAGGACACCTCAGGGTACGGGTTGGTCAGCCAATATGTGTATCTTTTTGACAAAAGGAAATGGCTCGGGTCAGGTGGGAGTTTGGCTCCAAACATGCCCAGCTTCCCATCCTTTTCCAAGTTTCTTTTATTGTGTATAATGGAAGATCAGTCCCTCATAATCTATAGGGGTCAAAGTTTCTTCTGCTTGATTAAAAAAAACACACCTCTGTTGACTTTCATGATGCTCAGTTTACTGAGGGATTCACAATACCTCATTCTTGACTCACTTCTGTATTCTATGAATCTTAAAGGGAGTGAAGGGTCTTCTGGCTACATTAATTGCAGTAACTAGGGGTGGCCAGTGGTATTTTTCTTCTGGAACAAAGGCCAATATCCCTTTCATAACAGTCTTCACTTCATATACATAATCCAGTTAGAATTTTTTCTCCCATGAGGTGTTCAGAGCATCCAGTAGTGGGAGGTGCTTCAGTCTCCGCATGTCTAGGCTGGGCTTAATTTGTGGAACGCTCCTCCTCCTCCATGCTACTCCTCCCCAGCATTCCCCAGTTTTGGCTCAGCCTCGTGAGAGATAGGCAGTGCTTGTGATTCTTCCTTGGCCGAAACAGGAAAAATTCTTTCCTTGCTAGCAGGTTTGAAAGTTAATCAGCTTGTCTTTAGAATCCTTTAGCCTTCTATTCCCATTGCAATCTCTCGACGTTGGCTCGTATTGCAGAGATCGCTCGCATTTCAGGGAAGCGCCAATTCATGCCCCAAAGCAGCGGGAGGCTTCGGCGCTACTCCGCGCCCCCTCCCCACAACCGCTCTTTCTACCCCTGCCATTCCGACCGATTGGTGCAGAGTTTCTTTACCCGAACAGCAGCGTGAGCTCTTTGCTCCCAACAGAGTTGTATCGATTTCCTTCCCCCACTGAACGCCACTTGGGATGGGGGATTCAAATACTTCCACCCTTCCCTGCCATTTAGCCTCATAGGAAAAGCCATCGGAGGCTATCCTTTACATGGCGGGAGTTTGCTCCTGGGGAGCGCGCCAAAAGATTAATGGCCGGAGGCCATCTTTTCTTACAAGACCTCATGGCCGCACGCCTGTATTCCATTTCGTGCTGCATGAGGTAACTCTGTTCTGAGCAGAGGTTCCCTTCAGAAATACTGGGGACCATTATACCCTCGTCTTGGTTTTTTTCTACATTCGAGGCTATTCTTACAGTTAAGTTGTTGGCTTAACCCTCACAGCCCAATCAACCCAGTGGCACAACAGCGAGCACCTAGGCCTGTGTCCGCCTCCGCAGGGAAGCTGTTGAAGGCCTCTACCCTTATCAATCTGGGTCTTTAGGTGTTCTCAATTTGGCTGTTTGGTTTCTCAGCACGTAACATCATGTCACTTAATTAATATACATATACATATATATATTTATTAGTGGTAGTAGTAGTAGTAATAATAATAATAATAATAATGATAATTTTCTCTTCAGTATAATATTTTAATATCAATAAAATATTATTACTGAGATACGACTCATTATAGATAGGTATTATTCACAAAAAAAAAGAGGAAAGGGGGCAATAAAAACATCATCAGGGCAACCGGTCTGTCCTCAGATCAGGCCCCTGGGCGTGCCAACTGCCTTCACAGTATTGCATTGTATAACAAACATACTGCAATTCCAACTTCAATCGAAATGGCAGACGGTAGCAGCTCCCAGACCTCATCCTTGAAGGTCAAAGCCAAATCTCAGCACAAACCTAAGCAGGCTAAAGGGAATTCTAAAACTTCAGAAAGGGATGCCACCAGGCGCCATAAAGCTTTACAAAAACAGATAGATAAGTGCACACGGGAGGTGCACAAGGTCTCCCAGGACTTCCCCTCCTCCAGCCCAGGTCCGTCTACCTCTTCCCACCCTCCTCCTCCCCTAGGTCTCTCCCTCTCATCCAGGCGCAGCTTGGCTCCCCAAGGCCAACAGGCCCAAGTATCTGGGACACTGATCACGCGAAGGGCTCCTGAAGCTACATTCACTCCGACGGCTGCCGGTCTTCGTCAGGACGACATTCTTAGAGAGGAAGTTCCAGAGAGGATGAAGGCCTGGATGGTGCTGGCAATCCGCCAGGGAATCGCAGCAGGTCTTCAACACGCAGTTATGACCAGGGAATATCCTGTAATCGCCGATCATGATTCCCAATCGCTGAGGTCATTGACCAGGTCAGAGCAGCACCATACCCAGGTACATTTACAAGGGGGGGTCCCCCTCCAAGGGCTGACTGAGGAGGAGGAGGAGGAGGAAGAAGTGGATCAAATTGATCAAATGGAAGAGATTGAATCAGGATCAATACATGACAGCAAGCCCCTGTCAGAAGCAGACCCCTTAGAAAGGGGAATGTCTGAGGATTAGGGCCTTGTTCCTGACCAACCTGTTTTTACAGGCTTATTCCGCCCACAACTTTTCAGATCTCTCTTGTTTAAGGCAAAAAATATTGCACGCCTAAACAAGTCGACTCCTTCTACCACTCCAACTCCTTTGGAAGAGGGACCAGAGGATGTAATTTTGAACCAACCAGTAGTCGAAGCAGAGGTGATCCCAGTTCCTCCCATGTTTTCGGACCTGGTACAGAAACAGTGGGCCTCTGCAGCGGTGTACCCAGCCCCCACTGGATATGGCAGGAAATATTTCAATTTGGCCCCTGATTTCTCAAAATTATTGAATACTCCTGAGGTAGAGGAACCTATAGTGGGATTAGCGTCCTCCTCCATTCCCAGTGATGTGCTGGAGGCATTAAAGCCAGAGGAAAAATGGGCCGAGCTAGCCCTACGCAGAGCCCATCAGTCTGACGCGTGGGCTGTCAGAGCAGCCACGGCCGCCTCTTTCTTCACCTGTTCTTCTCTCAGATGGCTCCGCCTCTTACGGGAACATGTTCCTAATTCTAACCTTAGAGTGCACCAAGATATTGCTAAACTTATAGCAGCTGCTGAATTCTCAGCTGATGCAACTTATCATGCAGTCAAGTTTTCAGCCAGGGCCATTACTTCACATGTCACAGCACAACGCTTGCTGTGGTTAAAACATTGGCAAGCGGACTTTAAGCACAAATGCAAGCTGGCTTCATCCCCAATTTGGGAGACAGACTGTTTGGCCCTTCCCTTGATCCGCTACAAATTGAAACCCAAAACAAAATTCTTCCTTCCCTTTTTTGGAAGTCAGATCCTAGAAACCCTCAGTCCTTTCAGAGGGGATCCTTTCGGCCCTTTTACCAGGGATCTTTTTCACCCAGATACCAGAGACCCCCATCATTCAGACCAGGGCAGCAGCCAGACAGGTCCGACTTCGGGGATAGGAGCAGAAGGGGTGGTCAATCCAAGAGATCCTTTCGGGGAGCAGGAAACAGGCCCTTTTGGCGTCCAAGATAACTCCCTGGACCCGAACCCCATTGGCGGATGCCTTAAATTATTTGTGGACCAATGGGACTCCTCAACCTCTGATTCCTGGGTCAGAGACACGATTAGATTTGGCCTTGCACTGGAGTTTCAATCCACTCCCCCAGATTTTTTCATGTCATGCCCTCTCTCCAGAGACCCAGTTAAACGTAGTCTCATGGAAACAGCTATCCAACACCTACTGGACATAGAAGCCATCCAGCCAGTAGCCACCAACCAACGAGGGCAAGGTTTCTATTCACATCTTTTTGTTGTTCTCAAAAGTTCGGGGGGGTGGGGGTGGAGAGCAATATTGGATCTGAAACGTCTCAACAATTTCTTAGTATATCGCAAGTTTAAAATGCACTCCTTGCAATCTATCTTACTTGACATCAGAAAGGATGACGTCCTCACGTCCAGAGACCTGACGGAGGCGTACCTACATATTGCTATTCGGCCTTCCCAGTATAAATTTCTGAGACTCTGTTATAATAACCACCATTTTGAATATGTGGCCCTTCTTTTTGGACTAGCTTCTGTCCCTAGGACCTTCACGAAGGTTCTCACAGCGCTAGCTGCTCATCTCTGAGATATCCCCGTACGACTCCAGTGTTATCTTGATGACATCTTGATTTTGTCATCTTCCGCTCATCAGGCAGTCAAAGATACGCAGAACACATTACAATCCCTACAACAACACAGATTTTCAATAAATTGGAAAAAGAGTCATTTAACACCACCGACTCGGTTAACCCATCTGGGGGCAGTCATAGATAAGGTGGAAGGCAAAGTTTACCTGTCACAAGATAGACTAAATAGCATTCAGCAGTTAATTAAGGAGATCAGGGGTCTTAAGAGGGTGTCCCTAGCGGAACTATCAAAATTGTTAGGCAAGATGATCTCATGTATCTCTATCATCCCTTGGGCCTGGCTCCGCACTAGATCCCTCCAGTGGTTCCTGCTCCCGTACTAGCGCTCCGACTGAAGCAACTCCAAATACAAGGTCAGGGTACCATCAAAGGTCCTCATATCTCTCCTCTGGTGGACCAGACCAGTCATCAACAGAGGCTGTCTCTTCAAAGAGCCACACAGACTTACCATCACCACCAATGCCAGCCTGTTTGGATGGGGAGCGCACGTTCAATCGCTCACAACCCAAGGCCGTTGGTCCGCCATAGAACAGTCGTGCAGCATAAACTGGCTGGAGCTTTGAGCAGTACACCTGGCTCTCCGCAGCTTCCTTCCACAGGTACGCAATCAGCACATACTAATATTGACCGACAACATAACAGCCAAAGTTCACATAAACAGGGGGGCACACAGTTGAAACATCTCACGCGAGAAGCAAAGCGCTTGTGTTGTTGGGCGGAGAGCAACCTACTTTCCACCAGAGCAGAGCACATTTCAGATCTGTCGAATACACAGGCAGACTGGCTGAGCAGGGCCACGATCAATCAATCAGAGTGGCGCCTCCATCCGTCCCTGTTTCAAGAAGTGGTCAGGACATTTGGACAGCCGGTGGTGGACCTGTTCACTTCCCCCCTCAATGCTCAGCTCCCGAGATTTTTTTTCCAGGTACCCATCGCAAGGAGCGGAGAACTTCAACTTGCTCTGCTGTCATTGGCCCCTGGGACTTCTGTATGCATTCCCGCCACTTCCACTGGTTCCCAAGGTCATCCAGAAACTGCTAGATGAGAGGGCGGAACTACTTCTAGTAGCTCCTTACTGGCCCAGACAGCCATGGTTTGCAGACCTCCGCAGTCTCTCCGTATCAACACCATGGAGAATTCCGCCAGCCAGGGTTTCGTTAACCCAGGGACCCCTTCAACATACGGACCCTCAATGGTTGCACGTGACCATCTGGAGGTTGAGCAGAGTAGTTTGAAGAGCAAAAAGTTTTCCAACAGAGTTATTGCCACTATCCAAGCCGCCAGACGCCCCTCAACAACTTGCATTTACAATGCCACATGGTCCAGTTTCTGCAAATGGTGTACCGAGTCTCGAATTGATCCCATCTCTCCATCTGTGGCTCAAATCCTAGAGTTCTTGCAAGAGGGACTTGACAAGGGTTTATCACCTAATACATTGAAAAGACAGGTGGCAGCCTTGGCGTCAGTTCTCACTTGTAAAGGTCTACTTTCTCTTTCCCATCATCCATGCATACAGAGTTTCCTTCGAGGAGCCACAAATTTCCGCCCTCCAGCGGTACACCATTATGCCACCTGGGACCTTAACAAGGTCCTTGTTGCACTCACTAAAGGCCCTTTAGAACCCTTGAAATCGTCAAGTCTCCAATTTCTGACATACAAAGTAGTTTTCCTTGTAGCGATCACTTCTGCTCGTCATATTTCGGAGATTGCAGCTTTGTATGTCAGACAAGATCTTTGTGTTTTCCATTCTGACCGGGTGGTCCTTCATCCTGATCCTACATTTATACCCAAAATTAACTCGGTCTTTCATAGGGCACAAGAGCTGATACTTCCTAATTTTTGTCCCAGACCATCCCAAAGATTGGAACTACAGCGGCATAGGCTTGATGTAAGGTGAGCATTGCAAATACATATCAACTGCACAGCGGCTTTCAGAAAAACGGAAGCCTTATTTTTGTCTTTTCAGCCCAACACTCAGGGATGCAAGGTCTCATCTTCTACAATAGGCCGTTGGCTACGGGCCACGATAGCGAAAACATATCAGACTCAATCCCTGCAGGTGCCCAGGGGCATAACAGCTCATTCAACAAGGAGCGCTGCAACAGCGGCAGCGTGGGCCACACAGGCACCAATAACTGAAATTTGTCGAGCCGTAACCTGGGCCTCTCCATCGCCATTCATTAGGAATTATAAAATAGATGTGTTTGCATCCACTGAGGCCTTCTTTGGCAGAAGGGTTCTGCAAGGGGTCCACAGGGACCAGGAGGAGATTCCAGGCCAGACGGAGTCCCTCCCATAGGACAGGCCAAGCTTTGGTATGTCCCACTACTGGATGCTCTGAACAGCTCATGGGAGAAAGGGCGTTGGTACTTACCTGACACACCCGTTCTCTTTGAGCTGTGAAGAGCATCCAGCCCCACCCTTTTTTTTCCATCTGGTGGGGTCCTGTTTCGGCCAATGAGTTGTTAGGGCATTGAGGACGAGGGCGGTTATGTCTCTCGTCTTTGCCAAAACTGGGGAACTCTGGGGAGGAGTACCGTGGAGGAGGAGGAGTGTTCCACAAATTAAGCCCAGCCTAGACATGTGGAGACTGAAGCACCTCCCACTCCTGGATGCTCTTCACAGCTCAAAGAGAATGGGCGTGTCAGGTAAGTACCAACGCCCTATTTCAATATTGGTGAACCTCAGTAGACAGCAAGGTCAGATAGCGGATGCTGCTACCTTGTTAACATTGAATGCTGTCTGTCCTTCCCCAGTTTTGCCATACCTTATGAAACATTCTTGTTGCAAACTAATACAGGATTATGCAGTTCAGTTTTATGGTTCTAAGGAGAAAAGTTCTAAGGTCATATGATAAATCTGCAACCAGCAGTGGAGTAGATTTGATTCCACCTTCTTCTCCTTCTTTCTAAGACTATCTTTTCTGTTCCCTAACAAGCAGACATAGTTTCTTCAAACTGATTTCCTCCATAGAATTATTCAAATTAGGTCAAAGGCTGTAGGTTGTCCACCACCGATCTAATAATAGGGCAACCAACAGGTACGTTTTGCCATCTATCCCTATCATTGCTGCATATATTAACAACTTGACATTTAAGTCTCTGTCTCCTATTATGAATCATTAGCACCAAATGCAATGTTCTGTTAAATGCATGCAGACATTTAATATATTTACATTACATATCCCCTCATGAAGTCTTTTGTTATCTGCACTGCTGATCAGCTTCAGGACACATAGCCGAACTGACAAAAGATCGTACCAAACATTTCTATTCTTTTGAAAAAAAAAATGTGTTTGAGAATAGATAATGACATTAAATGAACGAGCCTTGTTTTTTTTATTCATTTATAAGACTTATAGGGACATCCATCTTAAAAACCATAACTCTGGGCAGTTCACAACAGCGATGAAAACCAAAACACAACAAAAATAATAAAAATTAAACAACAACAACAACCTGTCACTTTGATCAATGTACTCTCTCTGATGCATTCCACAGAGGTGGTATTCAGCAGGTTCTGACCAGTTCTGGAGAACCAGTAGCGGAAATTTTGAGTAGTTCGGAGAACCAGCAAATCCCACCTCTGACTGTCCCCACCTCCATCTATTCTCTGCCTCCCTAGTCCCATCTGATTGGCTGGGTCTTTTGTTGCCCTGCACAGGAGAATGGAGCTGGAAAGCAGGTTAGTGGGGTCGGGAGGGAATGGGATTTTGCAGTAACCTTCCCCTACCATGCCCACCAAGCCATGCCCACAGACCTGGTAGTAAAAAAATTTGAATCCCACCATTGCGTTCAACAGAGCCATTTCAACTCCAACCTCATCTGTCTCAGCACTTGTAGAAAAGCCAACTCCTTATAGCCGTGAGGAAGACTAAGAGGGTACAGGCCTGATGGATCATTGTGTGTGTGTGTGTGTGTGTGTGTGTGTGTGTGTGCAGTTTCATAGGGCAGGAGTGTTTCAGAAAAGGCATGCTTCCTAGGTACCATTTGATGGCAATATTTAAGCGAAGACGAAACCTTTTCATTCTATTGGCCAGCTCTTCATGGAAGACTAGAGTAAGAAACGAAGGCTACGCAAATTAGTACTTTTTACTGCATCACTTATATTAATCTTGCAGATCTCCATTCACTTTCTCCTTCCCTCTCTAAGTTTGTGTGAACTGGGGAGGGGCTTATCTGACATGTTTATTAATGTTACTTTCTTGGCCCAGGCGCAGAGTCTTTTTTATGTGTCCATTTTGGCTTGGTAGCATCTTCTATCCCTCAAGGCTATTCCCTCTTCCCACTACTTTATCTAATTTGCCCTCATGCTGGGGGGGGGGGGCTTTAATTGTGGGGCTTTTGGCACTTCTATTTATTTGTTTGTTTGTTTGTCGAGCATGTATTAGATAACAGATATAAGTATAAACATGATTTGAATACATGAAAGGGATACAAATAAAAGGGAAAATTAGGACAGGGTCGGTAGGCACGTGGGTGCGCTTATGCACACCCCTTCGAATTGTACCTAGAGGAAGACTGAGAACAGGTATAGCTTGCACAACAAAGGTGAAGTGCAAAGAAAATCAAGGGCTACCCAACACCGTGTATGCCTCCACATTCTGAACCAGTTGCAAATCCTCTGTGTTCTTCAAGGGCAGTTACATACAGAGCACATTACAGTAGTCTAAGCAGGAAGTGACTAAGCTGTTAACAAAGTCTTGGTCGAGATAGGACATTTTTCCCTTGAGAATTAATCTTTCTCAATTTTAAACAGTTGCCAGTGTGACTTCATTATAAAAGAAAGGTTTTAAAGTACTGCTTGCCTTTCCACTGTACTTTAATTTTAGTAATTAATCAAGATAGATTTTGTGTATCTTGTACTAAGGCATTGTCATATAGGCAATAGTATTTGTAGCAATTTATGTAGCTTTCAGTACATCGCAATGCGTCCATCTCTTTAAATATTGGTATAGATCTCTTTTGCTTGATATAAAAAAGATATAAAGATAATGGGATGTAGGAATATAAAAAGTAAGCTCTTTCACAGTAGCCCTACCACAGTAGCCCAAATAGCATCCTACCTGTCATGTGGCCCTCCCGAATACCCGGTAGCAAAGCATGAAACATCATCAGTCAACAATGTGACACTGGTAGGTAACTTTGGATTGGATTTAATGGTACTGTGAAGAGTTTTCTTTAAATGGATGGTGAGGTTATTAAATGTTAAGCATAATTTTGTTTTTGGAAACAATAAGATGTGAGCACTAAGACGAGAGCACCAAGGGCACCTCAGGAGCCATGGTGGCACAGTAGTTAGAATGTAGTATTGCAGGCTAATTCTGCCCACTGCCAGCAGTTTATCGGCTCAAGATTGACTCAGCCTTCCATCTTTCTGAAGTTGCTAAAAGGAGCCATATTGTTGGGGACAACATACTTTTTAAACTGTTCAAAGAGGGCTGTAAAGCACTATGAAGCATATATAAATTTAAGTGCTATTGCTATTGCTATTTCAATCCTGAATTGCAAATATTCTCCTTTATTAGATATTAAAGTATAAATATTTAAAACATCTAAAGTATAAGCATCTAAAACTATGGGCGCACTATCCTTATAATTATAAAATTATTTTAAACATTAAAAAATGTTATTGGCTCCCTGATCTTGAACATGTTTAGATATACTTTCACTTTCTCTAGGTGGGATTTTTGGTGATTCTAGGCTACCAAAGTTCCAGATAAGTATCAGTACTTAGACAACCTTGGCTGATTTAGAAAAGCTAAGCAATGTTGTCCTGGTTAGAATTAGATAGGAGATAGACATTGAGTTTTTTCTAGAACAATTTTGGTTTCATAGACCATATCCTGACTCTGGGGGAACTTAATCAGATCCAGGAAGACAATCTTGGTTTGTAAGCAGTTGGCAGCATAAACATCAGGAAGGATGAGCTCCACTGTGGAAAACAACTTCAACATTTATCATTCATTGCAGTTGTATCAGCATTTGGCTACTGTAAAGCCTATCCGGGACATTGCCCCTAAACCTAATATTTGTGTTTGCAATCATAACAGTACCCATTGCTTAATAAATTCTTGGAGGGAAAGTCAAGGATGTGTTTTTACCCCCCTTTTTTTGCTATTTTTTGAACTGAATAATTTTTAAGAGGCTGGAAACAAATCAGAAATTTATGTAAGACCATCAAAGTACTGGCAATATGACTTTTTGGTGTGTTTTTTCTATAAGTCCATAGCACACAAAAATGGCTTTTTTCATAGCTATTACTCATAATTTCATCATGGTTCTAGTCATTATCATTCTTTACAATTGATCGGTAAGTGAAAGATCACCAGTACACATAATCAAATTGTTCTGACCAGATAAATTTAGGAATAATTTGATATTTTCCAAGTAGGCAAGATTTCTGTTGTACTAATGCAGAATTTCAGATTAGAGTATCAATATTACAGGTTCCCTTGGAGGGAGATGGATTCTGGTTTCAGCAAGACTACTCATGGTGTTTGTTTTGGCTTTGATATATGGTTACAGCAGTCAGCCATGAGTGATTTTAATAAGGTTTGATAATACGCTATCATTTTAAAGAGAATTAAATTGACCCATGTAGATATTCAGTACAAACTTGATGTGATAAGTCGTGTCAAAAATATGAAACTCATTCCATGAAATGAAATGAAAAGATGATGTGGTTTGAAATGTCACTCACTGTGAACGTGTGTGAAGAATCCATAAAAACCACCGTCTAGATTAAAAGGAGACCTAGCAATTGAATGAGATTGGGAAAAACTGTATCGTTGTGTTCAGTGGGAAGAAAGCTGATCAAGAAACCGGTACAAATTAAAATGAAGCGGGTGTTGCACTTTCGATTTAAGAATCCGCAGAGAAAATAATTATACAAACAAATGTACAAATAATGGCTAAGACATGATTGAAGAAACTCTTGGTTCAGATCTTGCTTTGACCATTAAATCAATATAAAACTTCCTATGTGATCAAAATCCCTTCTGTTGTCAAAGCCAATCCCAGTGATCTAAACCATCCACAGGCTTGAAGTAATTGATAAACAGAACTTTTCTGAACATATTTGTTAGAATGGTCTTAATATGATTTTTCCTAGGCAACTATTTACTGAATTATTTAAAAGGATTGCATTTACATTTGTTCATTTCATAGGGAGTGTTAACTACATGTGATTGTCTTCAATAGGCCTGGAAATATGAATCCATCCAAGATTGTTCCAGTAAGATTTAACCTATTGCAAAAGTGAATGTTTATATGTCCTCCTAGTGACTCTTCCAAAATAGATGACCCAATTCATCCTGAACATAAGACAAAGTTAGTATATGATTATGTTGCTTAAAAGAAGAAAAAGTTTTTTCAAATATTTACAGCTTGTTGTAATATCTTGGTATTATCCTTACTCCCATTTGCAAGAATTCATAATGGAAACGAGCTAGCTAGAAAATCACCATGATTAAGTTTGAAACAAGCAGTCAACATTTCAAATTGGGCTATAAATAATAAGGTTGGTTCATTTCATCCTATCCCTCTTCCAAAATGAAAAGAACCAGCCATCTTTAGATAGTTTTATAGCAATAGCACTTATATACCGCTTCATAGTGCTTTATACCAAGCAGTTTGTAGAGTCAGCATGTCACCCCAAACAATCTGGGACCTCAGAAGGATAGAAGGTTGAGTAAACCATAAGCCAGTCAGAATCAAACTGCTGGCAGTTGGCAGAATTAGTCTGCAATATTGCATTCTAACCACTGTGCCATCACAGCTCATACTTTTCTTTTCCCTTTTTTTCTTCAAACGAGAAACAAAGGCAAAAGTGTAGGGTTTTTTTAAAACACACAATGTAGAATGGAGAGACTTTTATTTCTCCCTATTATCTACATAGGGGGCCTGTGAAATCTGTAAGGTTGAGTGATGTTTATTGGGCCATTGCGATACACTACATCTTATGCATGAGTGATGTGGACTCAGCTATCCCTAGGCCCAATATTTCAGAGACAGAAATAGCCAGGTTGCTTGAATAACTGTGCAGAGAATAATAGCATTTTGAGACAATTGGGCTAAACACAGAAAGCAGAATCTTACCTATATCTCTTATAGGGAGCAAACAGAACACTCAACCTTGGTATTTCATCACTCTTGTATGAATAAATATTAACCTACTCCATAAAACTCTATAATGCAGACTCAGTATAATAAGCATCGGGATTATCAAGATATCAGATTTAATTCTGATGACATGTGGATGCTAATTGTCATAATCATCATACCTCCCTTTAACACCCTGAAATGTTTCCACTAATTAATGTTGATTAGAAGTTTGGGCTCTTAAACGCCATCAGGCTCTTGATCATTGATTGGAAAAATTGTGGCTTTCATGGGCATTTTACTAGGAAGGCTTAATTAGGCAAAGAAGGGGATGGCAAATCTTTAAATGCTTCAGTTGACTAGAAAATGGCACCATCATCTACACCCAGCATTGCGTTATAATTATTCCCCTTTAAATTAAAATTATTGGTCATAATTAATTTTATCCCTCCCCCTCCCCCCCTTTTTTAACAAAGGTGATATTGCAGGAAACAAAAAGAAGAATGCATAATTACTATACATTAAATTGATTCAAGTGTTAATTAATTTTCAGAAGATATAATATGAATTAATTTAATGCAGAATATAGTACTTATTATTGACCTAATTTAACCCCAGAGGAAGTGGAAGCCTTTGCTCTTCTAAAGATTTCTTTCAAAGATAATTACATTAAAACTAAAATCTCTTCTCTTTTGCACTTGATGAACTGGAGTAAATAATAATATCATACATTGTAAAGCCACTGAATTTGCCTTTTGTGTAATGTTAAAATGGATTACCAATTATAGCTCATTTCACAGACCTTAGTTATAAACCAAAATATTAATCACATCTAGGTGCCATGTATAATGGTCACTGATAGTGGACATTATACATAAAAACTGATGGAGGTAATCTAGTTCGAAATGAATCTGAACTATTCATAGCAAATCTACAAGGTTTAGGGACTGGAAAGAAATCTACCCCCAGTTTCTACTACACCGAAATGCTTATTCTGTAAAAATCGACTCTGCTGTGACATAACAACGAGTTTACTCCACTGTGAATTATCAATCAATAGAAAAATTCTCATAACATGTATTTGTGAAACTTGCATAAAATAGAATTGCTTTTGAAAAATGTAAGAAAAGTTGTGTAGACATGTATGTAAGGAATATTTTCATACAGGAAATAAATATGCATTATAAAATGTGACCTGATTGTAGAATTACAACCTATTATAGATTTTGATTAAAAACTCCCAATTTTCCAAGGAATTGTTGAGACATTTTATTTGTCCCAGAGTCATAAATGATCATTCTTGGTTGAAAGTGGACATGAACTTATTTTTCTCCATGTACCATATATCTCAGTTATGTACATTCCTCATACTGGGCTACGTAAATAATAGGTGAGTTTCTGTTTATTGACGTAGATCAGACTAACAAAGAACGTTCTCCAACATATGTCCCATTCTATGAATGAATATTTCCTAAGATTCTTTGTGGATGTATTTTGTCTGTTAGTAAATCCTGTTGAATCTGTAAATGAATCTGTAAATTGAATGTGTAGATTTCTCCTGCCTTGGTCTACTTCATTGTCCTTCCTTTGTGGATTGATTGGGTTTAAGATCACTGCACTTCTGTTCTGATTAGACATTTACCCTCGACATATGCTGAGGGCAATTTATTACCATTGCCTTGGTGTCATTTAGGTTTGTTGAGATTTCAGTTCCCAGAATCCTTAGGGAAGGCTAAACTAACAAACAGAAGGCTACAATTAAAGGTCTTTCTATGGCATCATCATCATATGACAAGATGAAAGAGAGCTTCCTATTGCAGAGATTTACTTCTACTCCAGAGCTTTCTCTTTTACATATATTAAGCCCGAATACTCACTGATGTGATACAAAAGCTAGAACAGCTTCCTGCAAGTTTGCTTGGAATTGAGTCAAACTGACATTGTGACACCTTGGCATTTGGGTGGTTGACAAGGATGAAGAAAACAGCACATAATCATCAAAAGAGAAAATGTAGTAACTTCAGGCTCACAGATATAGATGTATATTACTGGATTTTATTATATTTCATTTTTGTAAGAATGGGTTGGAAACTCATCAAAGCCTTCCAAGCGCAGTCTGCAACAATTGGACTTCTTTCATGGTCACAAGCATAACTGATGTGTAACCCATGAAAGTTGCACTTACATAAAGAACAAAACTGATGCTAAAGACGGAAAGTTTGCTCCATTGTTCCGTCAAGTTGTGGCTGACTCCTTGTGACTCTATAGTTAAAAGTTCTCCTGTCCCTATTCATGTAGGCACATTCTGGTAGCTAACAATACTTCATCTATCAACATCCTGTGTTATCTGCTCTTCTCCTTACATTCAGCTCACCAAATATTATTATCTTTTCCGTGGATACTTTTGGCCTCATGATGTTTCCAAAGTGTGATCGCGTTTGTTCTTTTTTTAAAAAAAAATATCCTTCTTGCCAATGAACACTCTAGCTTGAGTTCCTGCAGTATTGAATGGTATCTTCTCTCTGCAGTCAGGGGAATGCAAATCAGCTTTCTCCAGCATCATAATTCAAAGGAGTCAATATTTTCCCACCTGCTTTTGTGTAGGAACTAGCCTTCTTATCTGTACATCACATGAGGGAATAACACTGAGTTAACTTTCATGAGATTATCTAAATCCTAGCGGGCTTTCCCCCCTATTTTTCTGTGAAATTCTTCAGCATACCAATCAACTTTGTTTAATCTGGAGCCCGGAATGTTATATCTGCCAACTGACTCTACTGTTTCATTATTTACCTTAAGTCAAGTGCCTTCAGTTTCCCAATTGACATAATCTTTCTTTGCTTTTCTAAATTTTAAAATGATCACTCTTCAGCTTTTGCAACCGGAGTAGTGTCACCTGCTTATCAGATAACAACATCTCTTTGACAGCAGCTTTAAGTTCTCCCAGACTTGGGGCCATTATGATGTGCTCACTATACAGACTGAACAGATATGACCAATCTTTATGGGATTGGGATATAAATAGACATTTTCTAGTACTTGAGCCATTCTGTTCTCTCTCCCCGCTCCCCATATACGTTGTCACAAGTCTCTTGTGATATTTATTATTTCCACACTGACCTACTCCAAGAGCTCTATGGGGATTTCATCTATCTATTTCCTATTTGCCAGCTAATTCATAGCTCATTCTACTTCCTCCTCAGTCACTTTTGGTTCCTCCTCCTCATCTTCTCACTCTGTCTGTTTTGGTCTTCTTGTATGGATAGTCCTTCTATCTTTTTTTCCACATTATATTCATTTCTTCACTCTTTTCCAGGCTTATGACATTGATGCAAGATGGGAATGTTCTTGTAATTTATTTATTTCTCTGAATAGATCTTTGTTGTTCTGACCTAGGCTTCCCAAAACCATGAAGCAGACTCCTCGCCCCAACAAAACCCCTTTTATTTAGGCTAAAGTGAATTCCTCTCATTCACATCCAGCAAAGTCCTGGCAAACAGTCTTTCAAGAGATTTTACAATACAGACCTTTATCAGGCTTGGAGAGTTACCAGGCTGATAGCTTCCAAACACCTCGCTGTAGCAGACAATACTTGGCAAGGAGTCAGGAACAGATCTTCACCCTAATGAAATGAACTAATCGTCTCCTGCAAACACCACTCCCTTTTTATTCCCTATGGGAGGGGCCATTCACTGTCCACCTGTGTCTTTACTCCCGAGTCAACCCTTGTTCCTTAACTGTTCCCTTCTCCTGGCAGCTCTGCACATGTGCATACTGGGAACAGGCTCCAGCTGTTCTTCTGCCCCACTGATCTCTGCCTCTGAAAGCAGCTGATAACTGTCGGATTGCCCTGGCCTCTCCGATGCAGAGCACTCGTCAGAGCCCTCCCCAGACTTCAGGACTGGCCCACTTCCTCCCTAGCTGCCTCACTGTCCGAATCTCTCGTCAGCTCCACTGGCCGCTGGTGAGCCACAACATTTGTAATCTTCCATACAATGAATCATCCCCTTCTTCAGTTTCCATTGTTGGTACCTATTCTGTATCATCATGAAATTAGATGGTTGTCCTTGAATCCTGATATAAAGCTTTAATTAAAAAATACCACTGATTTGGTTATTTCCCACTATATATGCAGTGATATTTGGGGGCAATAATAGCTTATTTTTGGTGATTTTTCAGAACAGAAAATTTTGAATTCCTTTCATTAGAAATCCCCATTTCAGTCCATTTTAGCTTATTTAGAATTTCACTGCTATCCTGTGGCATTTCTGGTTTAAAATATCCATCTTTCTTTGGTTTACTGTGGATAGGTTTTCAATAAGTTCCACCTTTATTATTATTATTATTTTATTTCTGGATATATCAGCTGCTGAACTTCTTGAAGGCTTTCATCCAAACATATCAAATTCTTTGGTCTACCCCTAGTATTAAAATGGTTACCTCTAGACCAGGCAGACTCATAACATTCTTTCTAGTTGAGCCTCTTTCCATGAATTTTCCTAGTATAAGTATAATAAAGTAGCTTGCCATTCCTTCCTTCCTCACAATACTTCAGCCAGTAGAGATGTTTCAATCTTGCCTTTGGCTGTCTAATCCTCAAGCCCCTCTGATGCCTTTCATTTTGGCTTATGCCTGTACTGACTCCATGACAGCCTGTAGCCAAGGAAATAGATTTTTAAGGTGAGCCATATTCAACCTCATAACAAAGCTATCTTTGAATTTCTGTGTTCTCCCCACCCCAGTTCACCACATCTTGCTGATACTAACTTGTGGACTTTTTAATTGGAATATATCTCATTTATTTTTATTTTTTTTAATTTTTATTGGTTTTTAAGACAAACATAGACAAACAAAACATAAAAACATCAAGCCATCTTCCATATATATACATACAGTGTGCCGGTTGGTTTACAAATTGTTTTGTGCTTCCATTTCATAGTCTTCAATTATAATTACATTGTATATATTCTCATATTTTCAATCAAGTATTAAATACCTTAATATCATTGTTAATCAATCATTTGACTATAGTTTTATTCATTCATATTTTACGAATAATCATTTTTTACTTACATTGTTTTGTGACAGTTCATATTATCATCTCAAATCTATCCTACAATCGTTTTGTAGATGTAATAAGAAAAGAATATATCTTTATATCTTTATTATTTTCTAAGAATCTACATATTTCATTACCATGTTTTATTTTCTAACCATTAATAGAATAGATCCCAGATTTTATAACATTGTTTATCATCTTGTTCTCTGATTTCAAATGTCAATCTACTCATTTCAACACATTCCAATATTTTCTTAATGATTTCCTCCTGTGATGGTATTTTCTCATTTTTCCAATTTTTAGCAAATACAATCCTAGCCGCTGTTAATACATTTACAATCAGGTATTTCAATTCTTTACAATATATTTCAGGTAAAATTCCCAATAAAAATATCTCTGGTTTCAAATCTATATGCTTTTTTGTCATTTTTTCCAACCATGTGTGGATTTTAGTCCAATATTTTTTTAGCATCCGCACAAGTCCACCACATATGGTAATATGAGCCAGGTGTCTAATGACATTTCCAACATTTTTCAGATTTGTTCTTGAACATTCTTGCTATTCTTGTTGGGGAAAATGCCACCTGTAAAACATCTTATACAAATTTTCTTTAGATGCTGTTGACATTGTCATTTTGTAGTTTTGAAACCACAATTTTTGCCATTTCTCTAGATCAATCCCATATCCAAAATTCTTCCCCCAAGCAATCATTGTTTCTTTAACTTGTTCTTCTTCTAGTTTAATTTCTAATAAGTATCCATACAATTTTTTAATCACCTTTTCATCAGTACCTATCAAAATCTTATCTAGATCAGTCAGTTTATCATAGAAACCTTCTGTTTTAGAGTCTTTATCATACCTTGAATGTATTTGCGCATATGGAAACCAATTCATCTTTATACCTCATTCCTCTAATTTTTGTATAGATTTAAGTTCACCCTTTTCATTCAATATTTCACCATATCTATTTGTTCCTTTTTATATATTATAGGATAAGAAAATGCTGATAGCCAGACTGGAATTTTCAAATAGCATTGTCTTTTAGTCTTCTCCCAGTTTAACCACAGAGATTCCCATACATAATGTCTTCTAAAATACCCCTGTGATTTAGTTCCTTTATACCACAGAAAAGCATGCCACCCCAACAACAGATCATGTCCTTCTAATGTCAACAATCTAGTGTTTCTTAATGTTATCCATTCCTTAACCCACATCAAATTTATAGCTTGGTAATACAACTCCCAATTAGGCAAACCAAATCCTCCTTTTATTCTAGCATCTTGCAAAAGCTTTAGCTTTATTCTCACTTTCTTTCCTTGCCATATATATTTCAACACAATTTTATTTAAATCTTCAAAGTAATCTTTTCCAAGCCTAATTGGAATTGTTTGGAACAAATATAAAATTCTGGGTAATATATTCATCTTGATTGTTGATATTCTCCCTATTAAGGAATATATCTCATTTATATTGCATATCAATTGCATAACTGTAAGTTGTCCCACTGCCACCTATAGACAGATCGCAATTGCTTGAGCTAAGATTCATCTCTTCTTAAAATAAGTAGAAGGAAGACATCTTTTCCCAAGTGTTTTGTCACCCTTACTTCCAGCATATACCACTGTAGTTTTCATTTTTCCTTCCCCAATAACTTTATTCTGTTGTTTGGATTTGACTTGGCAGGGTGGAGTAATATTAGTTTTTTTACTTCACTGGTCTGGAATATATCTGATCAGGGGTGGGATTCACAATTTTTAACAACCAGTTCTGTGGGCATGTCTTGGGTGATGGGTGTGGCTTGGTGGTCATGTTATTGGCTGGGTGTGGCCAACTCAATATCACTCACATCTAGGAATGCCTCTCCTCGCCTGGCCTCTCATGACTATGGGAATGCTGTAACAGTTGTAAGTGTGAAAAATGGTCATAAGTCATTTTTTTTCAGTGCCATTGTAACTTTGAATGGTCACTCCACACAAGCAAAGTACCAACAAAGCAGGGGGAAAAAACTCCAGAGACGTTCCTGAGACAGGAAGTCTAGTCCTGCCAAGAGTGTAATAAGGGTTAACGGAGAAGCAGTTTCTGTCAGCAACACCAAAATGTTTCCTTCCTGCCTTCCTTACAGGATTAGGCCAGTAATTTCCTCTAACAACTGGTTCTCTGAACTGCTTAGAATGTTAACAACCAGTTCTAGCGAATAGGTGAGAACTGGTAGAATCCCACCCCTGTATCTGATACCAATGAAGGAGAATATTTGTAGCTGAGGGTTGAAATGAGGGGGTTGTCGGTGCTCTCTGAGCTTGGTTGTACTAGTGCTAGTACTGATGTTGTTATTTAGTTTGGGTAATGAAATGTTTGCAAGAAAACAGCCAAGCTCAGAGAGCACCAAGCATCCCTCAATTTGTATCTGAGGATGGGTAGGAGATTTAGGACTTATTTTGAAGCCTAAGGGAGATCTAAACCTCATATTTTTAAGAATAGAAGCCAAACATTAAGAGTTGGAAATATTAATCCTGGAATATCTTTTCAAATTAATTTATAGCATAATTTTTATTACATATTTAAATCATAACTATGAATGTTTCTGTTATTCTTTTTTCATTCTCTTTAACGTTACCCTATTATTTTCTAATAAATAATGGTATGTGGTATCTAGTGATTTATTTTCTGTTAAAATCTGAATGAGCCTGTATTATTTGATATTGCTGAAGTGTACCTCTGGCCTATTGATATAGTAGAACAAATGTGAACCCACTAATCATTTTTACACTTTTCACAGCCCGCTTTCATGAAAGGGAAATACCTAGGTGCATCTCAAGATATTCTTGCTCTAACACATTAACTTCTTCATGATCAAACTATTTTCCTTGCCGGGTAAAGAACATCTGGTGATATCTTTGGAGTGATCAATAAGCCACTATCATACAGTTTTGGCTTGTTGGCCTCTAATTCCAAGGAAGAATTTGATCTCCTTGATTGATGCCTATATTAAACCATGCTTAATTCTGTAATCCTCCTTACATAAGTTAGCTTATGTATATTTTTACCTGACCACTGCAATGTGTTCTGTGTAGGGCCATCCATTCAGAACTTTTAATTAGTGCAAAATGTGGCAGCAAAATATGTGGGGAACATATTATATTGGAATGAACAGTCTGCCCCAGTTGCCAGCCGGTTTTAACATTTAAAGCCTTAAAACAGTTTGAAGCCTGACTACCTAAAGACTCACCTTTTAGATGGCTAAATTAAATTCCCTTGATTAGGGAAAAAGCAATATATCTTTTATAGCCCTTTTGCATGAATCAGAAAATAATGTCCTAATCATCAATGATTGATGATTAGAAAATAATAGATAAGAAAAAAAAGTGAGTGGATTTTTGGGGGTAAGAAGATTTGTAAGATTTGATAAGAATATTTTATAAGAAGATTTGTAAACATATTTGATGAAATCGGAAGCTTCTATTTTTGTCTTTTCAATTCTTTTTTCTGCACTTCTGCTTTTGTTTCTTTCTTTACTGCTTCTGCTCTTTGTGAGTTTGTGTTAGTTTGTATGTGTTTCGTAAAACTCTAATAAAAAAATGTAGAATATTAATAAAAAAAGACTCGCCTTTTGGTGGTCCATTTGTCAGGCTTGAGGGTACCAGACTTGTTTACTGCCTCAATAAATTTTATAAGAAAGGGTTAACATCACTTCTAGGAAGAACACACAGCCAAAAAAGAAATAACTTCCTGTCTGATCATTAAAGGAACATCTCCTTCAGTCTTTGACTTTGCCTTCTAGAGGAAAACAGTCGCATCTCATTGTCTCTAGAGATGCTTCCGAAAGCAAAAGAATCAGTCTACAGAAGAAGGGTGGATTTAATACTATTGTACAGCAGAGCTGCCAATAAAAAGATTAGCGACCTCCCCAAACTTATTACATGCCATAAATCATTGGGAATTTCCAAGGAAATATGGCATGACTGAGTGGTATCTGGGCAAAGCTGATCTTTGCATTTTCCAGCTCCAGGGACCCCTTACTCCTGATCACATTTCCCATTATCTATAGTACACCCCTATATCCTGCAAGGTGGCAGCTTGGGCTATTCCTACCATGTTCATAAATGAAACAAATAGACGCGTTTCTGTTGGTGCACCTTTGATTGTGCCTTCAAGCAAAGTGTTCTAGGTTGGAAGGGAGATTGCTCTATATCCTTCTCCTATAATCTCAGTGGATCCCCTGACGGAGAAAGAAGTTGCACTCCAGACGACGGGCATCACAGTTCCTCCCATCACAATACAGCAGACATATAAAAGGGAGGCATTTTTGAAAACCAAGATAATGGTCTAGATGTGCCTTTTCCCTTTTTCTGTGTTGTGATTTCTATTATCTGATGATGGTACTAAAACTGACATTCTAATGAGAACCAGTTCGTGAGACTGAAGAGGTTTTCTCCATAGAACTGGAAAGGGATTCTCCTTTTGGCTATGCCTTCTCACTAGAAATGGAGGTAACGGTGTCCTGCTGGGCCCATCCACTGACTAGAAAGTTTAAGCAGATTCTCTTCTGATATATTTTACTCAGATTATTTTACTCAGGTTATGGAATATCCTCTTGCAGGAGATATTGTCTCTCTGATCCTGGGAGAGAAGATTTTCCAGTAAAAGTGGTTTTAACTCTGTATGATATTTGAAGTGTAATTCTTATTGTTGAGCTGTCTTAAATGTTTTTCAGGTGGAAAGGCGAGACGTACACTACATACTTTGCCTATATACTTTCACGCATATTTACAGTGGTGGGATTCAAAGATTTTTACCACTGGTTCAGTGGGTGTGGTTTGGTGGGTGCATTTTGTGCACGTGCATATACCAAACATGCACTTTGCGCAGGCGCAGAGGCATTCCAACTCACGTTCTGCAAGCCTGCACTCTCCCTGTCACTTCAGCAGCTGCCGCGTGGCTGGACTCTGCTGTGCCAGGCAAAGCAGCTGCACTTCAAAAGCAGGGAATTAAGGTGAGTATGGGAGCCTGGGTGGGCAGGTGGGCCCAACAGCAAAATGGCAGAGAGAACCAGTTTGGTTTCCGCTGCTCATCGGCGCTCCCGGCTCAGTAGAACCGGGCCAAACCGGTAGAATACCATCACTGCATATATACATGTAACTGTTGCTTTGGCAACAGCCTGGCTCGTTGCAGAGTTTTGCCCTTTCTATTCCAGATTCTTTGGAGTCCATCCATATTCTTCATTTTCTGCAAACTGAGACAGAACAAGAAGGGAGACCAAGGACTGATACTGCAGGATCAAAAGTTGATTGAGGAAGTGAGGTAGATAAACAAAACAACAGTTCGGCACCTATGAGAGAATGAGTTGAAAATAATGCCTGGTTTGAATGGCTTTTCCATTCTATCAGGGCACAATTCCATGAGTTTTATGGGAGAAGGGAAGGAAAGTGAAAAAGTACAGAAGTGCTTTCACTTTAATTACAGTCACTGGTTCAAGTTATGTTAGGATATTGCTTGTGGCTATTCCAAGACCCTGAGAAATTCTTTCATGCTACAGGATTCTTGCTGTTAACTTAATTAGCGTTGCCTCTGAGAAATGAGAGTTTCATCATTGTGTCTGCAGGATACCGTAGACCACATAACATGCTGTAGCCAAAGTTTGATATAAACAGTTCTGAATCCCAAGAAATTCCAAAATGGCAATAGCAACACCACTTAGACTTAGACACAGAACTTCATGGTGCTTTTACAGCCCTCCCTAAGCTGTTTTACGGAGTCAGCATATTGACTCCAACAATTTGGATCCTCGTTTACAGACCTCGGAAGGATGGAGGGCTCAACCTTGAGCCAGTGAGAATCGAACTCCAATACAACATTCTAACCGCTGCATCACCATGGCTTCTATGCAGAGGTGGTATTCAGCGGGTTCTGACCAATTCTGGAGAACTGCTAGCAAAAATTTTGAGTAGTTCGGAGAACTTCTGACTTCTACAGTACCCTTCCCCTGCCACGCCCACCAAGCCACACCCACAGAACTGGTAGTAATTTTTTTTGAATGTCACCACTGCTCCTATGCTATTTCATCCATTGTATCTACAGACCACAGCCCTCTATCCATGTTTTAATTTCCTCAGGACATGTTTTACTACACCTTGAATTGCACATATGATTTTTTTTTTTTTAACTCCAAAGCCACCAACGAATTGTTGAGAACATTCCTATGTTCCTTCAATACTAACTAAGTTTGGCTACTCCCCCTTCATACAGATTGTCAGATTCTACAGATAACAGGGCTGGTTCAGATGTAGGGCATGTATGTGAAGAGGGGAAAATAAAGAGGAATTATGGATGGTATTTTATGGGGACTTGCTTAACTTATAGGAGGAGAAGCAACAGCAATGTCCTTGTCACAACCTGTCAGACACTGAACACATTTTCCATAAATCACGGTACTCATAAATATTGGAACACAATGACAAGGTTTAATGTAAGATTTCCAGATGACATTCAGTAGTAACAGTAACAAGGATCTGTTTAAAGTCAGTGTTGAGAGCAATCGCCTCTCCGTGCTGACTTTATACCCTCCCTCCAATTAACACATAAGAATAGTACTGCGCCCTTTAGCTACATCCACATACCTCTACCCTGTGCCTAAACACTCTAGTTAACCCCTCCCTTAATCCTTCGCAGCAAAGCAATATACAAACAATGTCCTGGACCGCCTGCAGCAGCTGGTGCAATCGCAAATAATCTTTCCGTCCACCGGCTGACTGCAGGGTGGAACGTGGTGGCCGTTGGCGCAGCTGAAATGCTGCCTCCATGCCACGCAGCAGGACGCCATCATGCAGGAATGGACCGTGCCCCAGAACGAAGCGTCATGGAAACAAAGTGCTGCTGCAGCAGTTATAGTCCCGTTGTCGGCATGGAGTGCTGCTGGCACTGAGCGCTGAGCCGTCGACATGTTGTCGGGACTGGAATGGACCCGACAGTCCTGCTGCAAAAGCTAACCAGGAGATCTTACTCATCAGTCCAATGCTTGACTGAGTAGTGCAGTGTCCTGATATACCTTGTGTATCAGAAAACCCATCCTCCCTAACTTCCATTGGAAACTTAAACCCATGGATGTGACAGGCAAAAAAAGCCCATCTTATTTGACCCATGTTTAATTAGCCAATTTCGAACTATTGTCACACCTTTCTCCAAGGGTGGAAGACACAGGGAGGGTCAACTTAGAACATTACAGGTAGTCCTTGACTTACAACCACCTGTTTAATGACTGTTTGAAGTTACAATGGCACTGGAAAAAAATGACCGATGACCGTTTTTCACACTTACGACCCTTTGCAACATCCCTATGGTCACGTGATCAAAAGTTGGACATTTGGCAATGGGCGTGTATTTATGATGATTGTAGAGTTCCTGGGTTATGTGGTCACCTTTTGTGATCTTCTGACAAGTAAGGTTAATGGGGAAGCTAAAAGTCTATGAGATTGTCAGTCATCCAGATCATGGTTGTCCCAAAGGTGCTTTTTCAGGAGGCAACTGGACTTCCTTGTTTTTTTTTTCCTTTGGAGACGTTTCGCTTCTTATCCAAGAAACTTCTTTTGCCCTGACAGGATGGTGGGGAATGGAAGAATTTATATTCCTTGCAGACAGCTGGTCATTTGCAACCTTTTAGAGGATCGTTGAGGCACTTGGATCTGTATCCTCAGGGTCACCTGAGTGGTGTTCCTGGTTCCTGTAGTCTGCAATTTTTCCTCTGGAAATCCCTTCATACTCCCACACCATTCAAAGGGCGTTCATCCCAAAGTGCATAGCTAAAAGTCTGTGGAGTTTCTCAGTCATCAGAGATCATCCAGATCTATTGTGGCTTTTCTTGTTCACCTTTGCTCTAAGCTCAAGCAGGTCCTTTCCTCACATAGTAAATACTGTAGCCTCTGCATCATTTTTATTGCTCCTGTTTTGCACTTTTTCCAGTATTAGCACAATTTGTCTGATTTTTTAGAAGGTGTTATACTTTTCCCACTCAGCACTTTTGCTACAGTATTCAAGTGGACTGTTGTGGATTCAGTTTCCTAGTGTGGGTTTACAGCTGCAGTCCCACAACACCATTTTTGCAAACCCTACGGTGGCTCTGTGTTCTCCACTTACGTTGCTTAAAGTCTTCGTGATTCTGTCAGATTACAACCCAACTTCCTACTTTTTAAAAAAATGCATCAAAAGACAAATTGCAGAGAACGTTGCCAGAGAGTGTAATAAATTCATGAGCACTGTGAGTGGTTAATAGCTTTACAAATCACATTGAGGAACAACCACGAACTATTTCAACACCTCATTGGTTATCTCTCTTAAGCCAGCAGTTTCCACATCCTTCCATTTATTCCTTGGCATGTGTTTATTTTTATCAACTGCAATATTTTAGCTAAAATTATTATTTTGGACAATATCATTATTAATTTTATTCAGGAAGGGAACCAACACCTATTTGGCATGCACATAAGTCTTGATTTTATTATGATTTCCTTAAAAATATTAAATTGCTCTCACTTGGAAGATTTGACTCTGAACATCTGTTAAATATAAATTGATGTTCATGAAAGCATTTTTTGGAATATTCTTCAAGTTAAATGCAGTGTAAACAAGGAAATAATATAATATTTCCTTTAGCAATGTTCAAATAAATATGTCATTATACCTAGTAATATATATATATATTATCCTGGAATATTTGATACCTGATCCGGATTCCAAGTGTGGCTTTAGTCTGGTGCTCTTTAATCATTTTTATATCAAGTGAAGATATGGTCATGAACTCTTTTTAAAGAAATAAATAATCTTAGAGGATAGCAACTTCTTAATCTCTGAGTTCAGATAAGATGGCAGGGTGAGCTCTTCTGGAGAAACTCTATAGTCCAAAACCTAATTGCACCCACACATTCCTTATTCCATCTTCAGTTTTCTGTGATAACAATGCAAATCTCAACAGTGTTAAATCCCACTTAACATAGACATTATTGGGCAAGACAGACCAATTGTCTTGACTCAAAGCTGGTTATATTTTTATAACAATCAAGATGCAGAATACTACCTAATTTAAATAATCTGCACTTGTTTGAAGAGAAGAAGATAAGATATCATCAGTGCCTGTTTGGATATGTTGAGACTAAATTTGAATCACTGCATACTGTGTGTGATCTTACATTTTAACCATCTTAATATTATTTTCAGCTGGACAGCGCGTTCTGTATTCCATACAACTTACTTTTGAAACTTATGGCTCTCAACCTTGAGAATTTGTTCGGACTACTTGCCACAATTTCTCTTCTTTCTAAAGAACATTTTTAATCACCTTTTTGGAAAAAAAAAAGAAAGAGACTATGCCCTTCAATATCAGAAGTGACAGTTGCGATCATGGATATTTTCCTATTTATAAGATGCAATAGAGCCCATTCAGATATTCAGAAAGGATCATATTTTTAAAAATACAGCCTGTGGACTATTACATCTTTATTAAGATTTATTTCTTAAGACAACTTTCATCCTGCCTCATAAATCAGTGCCTAAAGGGCAAGATCTACCAAAGTAAGGAAGAAAAGAAATGTGTAGTTTCTGTTTTAATGTGATGATATCTTATTTGCATTTTATAAATTGGAATGCAAAGCAGTATGCAGTTATTCTTTGAAGTCTATTATTTCTGGAACGAGTAGGATTTTTTCTAATGTATAAAGAAAGGAATATATAAGAAATGTGTGTACACAAAAATGTACTATATTATAGAGGAGTTGTTTGCAAGAAATGTGTGTATAGAAATGAATATATTACAGAAATGTTTGTAGAAAATGCTATATAATGAGAGAAGTGCTAAGTCCATATGATTTAAAGAAAATGCAAGCTATTATGGAACAAACTGAAATGAACACAACTTTAAAAGGAGTAAGAACTGAACACAGGTGTAAAATTGTGGTCTTTCCCATTTAAGAACACATAGGACTTTATGTTGATGGATGACTAAGAATTAATATGTTCAAAACATGGCAAACTTAAATTATATAAAAACTATTAAGCCAAGTGATAGCTTGCAAAAATTCTATGTACAGAACATAAAGCCAGCCATTTGCTTGCTAAGCTTTTTAATGAGGTATAAGAAATGCAGTTGTGTTTTATCTTTGTCATTTTGTATGCTCAGCCCATCTTTATTTAGAAACTAGTTCATCTTTAGGGCTTTCATCTCTACCTTGAAGTCAGAGAAAAACAAAATCAATGGAAAAAGTTCAACAGAGAAAGAAAAATAGCACTGAAGCAGTGGAGTACCAGTTAAGTGGATTTTGGAGATTCCTAATATATTCTATATAATGAGCCTACTCAATCAACTTTGAGTTTCTTTACAGGCAGGTAGAATTAACTCAGTTATAGAAACCCAAGAGCAAACCCATGCTCAGAAACATAAAATTCAATTCTAATGAATTGATCCATTAATCTTTGGATTTGCTATAGAATATACTTATGTTCTGGTGAAAATCAACATCCACTATAAACACTGTTGATATTAGTTTAATGCATCTTCTTATTTTTTGGATGAATACAGTTGAAAGTAGACTGATTCAGTTCTAAGCGACCTTTGGATTTAGTATTTTCAGAAAGGGGAGAATTCCCATTGCGGGTTTTTTTTTCCTTACTTCTTATTCAAAGAAGTAAGTCTTTTGAGAGAGTGGTAGGTGCAGACTTAAACCATTTCAACTTTTCAGAGTCATTAAAGTGCATCTATTGGCACAGGTCATCTGAAGACATTCATAAAAGCCTGGGAAACTGTTTGTGGGTGGAGGCTTTATATAGGTGTTTAAGCTTTTGGAGGAGAATTGAGAGAGACATTGATGATATTGTGATGCCCAACAAGTACCACCGCAGCCATGAGGCGAGGCATATGTCGGGGCGTAGATGGCCTGGCTGTGGGGGCCCTGAGGTAAGCCGCTGTGAGGCGCATGGGGAACCAGTGCATTGCTCGGCCTCCTGCTCCATTGTGGCTATGAGCAACCAGAAGAAGTGGATCGGCAGCCACGTGGGATCCTGCTAGATAGGGCTGCTGGTGCCATGGCCGTGAGACTAGGTCAGTTTCGGGGCATGGGTGGCCTGGCTGCAGGGGCCCTGAGGTAAGCCAATGTGGGGCACCGTGGGGCAGCTCCATCCCCTCCTACCTCACGGTGGCGCTGGCATGCCATGTGGCCTCCTCCCCTGCCATGAGCAAGCATGGGGAAAAAAATAAGACAGCCCCAGAAAATAAGCCCTAGTGCTTATTTTGTGACCCAAATGAAAATAAGACATGGTCTTTTTTTGGGGAGAAAGGCAGTAGGTAGAAGCAATTTGGAAGTTCTTGATTTGGGAGCTATTTGGGGAGTGAATAGATTTGAAGGTTTTTATCAAATTAAAAAAAGCGACACTGCATTGTCATGAGACAAGCTCCTCCCCTTTCATATGTGCCTGTGATACCAGGATGCACACAGGGGTGGGATTGATTTTTTTTTTTTAACAACCGGTTCTGTGGGCATGTCTTAGGTGGTGGGCGTGGCTTGGTGGTCATGTGCCTGAGTGGACATGGCTTGGTGGTCATGTGACTGGCTGGGTGTGGCTGACTCAATATCACTCACATCGAGGCACACATCTCCTCGCCTGGCCTCTCATGACTGTGGGGATGCTGCAACAGTCATAAGTGCGAAAAATGGTCATAAATCACTTTTTTCAGAGCCATTGTAACTTTGAATGGTCACTCCACACACACAAAGTACCAGCAAAGGAGGGGGGGGAAACTCCAGAGATGTTCCTGAGACAGGAACTGCCAAGAATGTAATATGGGTTAACAGAGAGGCAGTTTCTGTAAGCAACACCAGAATGTTTCCTTCCTGCCTTCTTTACAGGATTAGGCCAGTAGTTTCTTCTAACAACTGGTTCTCCAAACTGCTTAGAATGTTAACAACCAGTTCTAGCGAATAGGTGAGAACTGGTAGAATCCCACCCCTGGATGCACATACAAAGCTTACAAAATGATACTATGTTTCTGCTTCCATCATTTGCTCCCTTATCTCCTTGTTGTCATCTCTGGTGGGGAGGTACTTGCTGTTTCATGGCTATAAACCCTCTTTCTGATTCTGGCAGGAATTCACCTGGCCAATTTCCACCTTTCTGCTGATTTTGCAGAGTTCTTGGGGGTTCAGAAAAGAATTAGAGGCACATGTGGATTCTGGACAATGGGAAGCAATAAATAAACACTCAACCTTCTCCCAGCTTGACCATTAGAGCATTTGGGACTTTTCCCTTTTTTACATTTGTTTCTCATCCTGCTTCCAGAAGAATTCTGAAACTCTCAAAAATTGTGATCGAGTGTGCAAAACCTTTGTTTCTAATGAACGGAACAAACTTTAATATAATCAGACAATGACCAGTGTCTAATGTGAAATAGATTCTTTTGATTATTTTGGGAAAACTGCCAAACTGTTAATAGACTCTTTCAGGGCGATAAAATGGGGGTTTCCTCCCAGATTGAGACACTACTAAAATGACTCTAATCGTCCCCTTTGCTCTCAAAACAACTCTTTGCTACTTAGGATGGTTATGTTTTAAGTTCACAGTGTTTTGGATTGAAACCTTCAGACCTAAAAAGCTGAAGTAAGATCGTAAGCACAGTCATGGTTTCTCTTAACAACTGCTTCCCTTAATGACCAAATTGCCAATGCCAATAATGGTTGCTAAGTGAGAACTGTCTGAATTACTGTAATGTAACGTGTCCTCTTTGAGCTGCCTGCTAATTTATCCAGCTTTCTTTGAATGGTGGATGAATGTCTTTCTCCTCTTTTATGGATTATTATTTGTTTCATAATTTGGAACAACAATAATCTTTGCCTAATGACAAATTTAGACTAAGAGATTTTTTAAAGCCAAAAGACATTCTGTTTGGTATACAAGTTACATTCTTATTACTTCAAAAATGCCTTGCTTGGTTTCAGTTTGATGCTACAGCAGAATTGTCTGAATCTTATTGCATTTCATTTGCTTTGCAAATCTGGATCAATCAGTGCTAGAAATTGCTCATCTAATCAGGAAATGATTACATGAGCAGTTTCTAGGACTGATTGATCCAGAAAGTGGAAAATCTTTTTTAGAAGCAAAATTGCTGTAGTAGTTCCAAAATTTTACTTCAGCCTATATGGGCTTGGCTTGGTTTATCTATGGAAGCAGAAAAACAGAAATGTGCTTTAAGGAAATTTTGTTTATCTGTATGTATTATGTCTATAGATATTTGAAGTCATGCAGAGGTATAGATGCACTCTTGTTCAGCTTGAGTGACATCAAATACATTGCCCCACAAACACATTAGGGCACATTGCATGTAACCTGCTAAATAGGAAGCTTGCTGTTTATTTATATACATACATGCATACATACATACATACATACATACATACATACATACATGTTCTGACTCAGCCTTAGCAGAAGCAAGAAACTGACTGCTTGTCACAAAAAAAACCCTCTTTATTTATCTTTTGTGAATTAATTGCATTTGCCCACTGAAAAGTCCAGGCAATAGTCTTTCAAAGAGTTAATGGCACCAACAGACCTTATAAGTTCCTTGCTATAATTGCAAGCACCAAAAGGCTGCAAATTAAGTTCTGGCAAGCAGTCTCTGGCACAAAACCTAATGAGCAAAATCTTCAGAAAGATGAACTGTTGTCTCTTATGACAACCATTCCCCTTTCCTTCTATTTATTCCGCAGCCAGGGAGGGGCCATTCAGTGTCCACGTGTGCTTTGCTTCCCAAGTCGACTCCTTGTCCTCCGTTGCTCCCCTCTCCTAACAGCTCTGCGCATACATGCGTCAGGCCCCAGGTGTTCTTCCTCCTCACTCATATCAGCCTCCAAAGTCAGCTGCCTGTCTGGTGGCTGGGAAATGTCAGCCGCCCCTGGCTCTATCTCTGCATCTGACACAGAGCATCCATCACAGCCTTCCCCAGACTCCAGAACTAGCCCAACCTCCTCATTGTCCAATTCTTCCACTAGCTCCACTGGCAGCTGGCAGGCCACATCAATATGTGTGTGCGTGTGTTGTACATAATATAATGTTTTCAGTAATGGAGAGCATTTCACGGTACAAAACTATTTCTCCTTAAGCAAACTCATGGCGTCATGTGATGCATTGGGACCTTTCCCCACTTCACTAAACCGGGCACGGGCAGCCAGCCCACAGGCCGCAAGTTTGGACAGCCTCGCTTTAACCCATCAATACAGATAGTCCTCAACTTACAATCATTCACTTAGCGACATTCAAAGTTGGTACTGAAAAAAGTAACCTATTTTTTTTTCACACTTGAGACCATTGCAGTATCACATGTTCAAAATTTTCTGCTTTAACTATTGCCATTTATACAACGAGGAAGGGGACTTATAGTTATACTCTGGTATCAGGATTCTACAATAGGGGGTGTAGAAGATCCTTCATTAGAATCTTCTGCCACAGATTGGAAAAGACAAAGTTTTGAAGGGCTGGATTTTTATTCTCTCTGTGCTGCCCAATTTCAAAGTCACTTGAAAAGGCATGTTTTAAATCCTTACTAAAAAAGGTCAAGAATATAATCTTTTATGACACCACTTTTTGCTTTTCCATCAAGGCTGATGTTATTCATTTCTCTTGGATGTTCCATTTCATTATTTTAGGATTAGTTTGATTAGCTTAATATTCTTATGTCTTTTTAGATTTCCTCTTAGCTATGCAGAATTTATTAGAAAGAGAGAGTACTACATTTTAAAAATATTTTCCTCTATGCTTTTCTCTTTATTGCCTGTCTTTCTGTATATTATTACAAAGTAATCAAATACTGTTTCTTTATTGCAAGTATGTGTGTTTGTGTGTATTCTGCGTACTTACCTGTAGGCAGAAGTCAGTATTTTGCAACACTTCTAGGAGAGAAATAACATGTTTAAAATTTTTGGTAGCCAGTGAAGAGCACTTCAGTTCTTGATTTTGGATTTTTCCTCCCACTTTTCCTTGGAGAACTCTCCTAGCTTAGAAATAATATTGTTTAGATTTCTTGCATACCCTTCATTCTTGCGATTTCCCAACGGATTTTCAATATTGTTAGCGATTAAAGGAGTGTGGAGGCCATTCCAAAACTTTATCCTTCTGAAAGTACTTAATGATTGATTTGGAGCTATATTTTGGATTGTTACCTTGAATTCAACCTCTTTTCAACATTAATTTGAATCCCACATTTTTTATGAGAAACCCAAGTTAGCGAACACATCTTCCTCCTCCTATTTTCTTCACAGGAACATTTTATGTTATATTTTAAGGTAGGTTAGGAAGAGAGAGAGTGACTGATCCAAAAACACCTGGGCTGGTTTTTATGCCTAAGGCAGGACGATCTCAGAGTCTCCTGCTTTCTAGCCTAGTGCCTCCCTCCCTACCTCATCGTGATATATTGCTTTGTATACAAAGAAAAGTCTTTGCTAAAATTCCCCAAAACGGGTTAGTTCTGTAAACAGAACATATAGGTTAACTAATATTGGATAATTGTGTATATGTAACATCTGTATGGGTTAGTTATCAGACCTTTTCTTTCATTTCATCACAAAAGTAATCTTCTAAGAAGTAATCCTCTTGCCAACATTTAACCTTAACATTTAACCTTGTACCACATAGAAGATGTGTCAACTTTGTTTTTTTTAACTTAGGGATTTATTGCAGAAATATGCAGTTTGACCAGGGATGTCTAAACATTTACATGCAACTACTACCAGCCTGTGTTTTACATTCTTCAAAGTGGCTCTGCAAGCTAGAATTTCCCAAGGTCACTTTGAGGAAGAAGCGGCCTACATTTTATATAGTCATGGATATATTTTGCCATAATTTGTTGTCAGTAAACACATTTTCCCCTGTATTCTCCACAGAGGAACAAAAAAGAAATAGAGGTTTGCAGATGATATGTGATCCTCACTTTTTCATATTTCATTTGACGGGACACACTAGCATGTCATAGTGAATTTCCAAAATATGCATATGTATTAGTATAACCTAACTCTCACATACCTCACGGCTCATTGAAGTGTCAGAAGAATTGTTCATTTTGTGGAAAGCAAAATAAGTTTTGAAATCACAATTGTGACAGGTTTTATTTTAAAGGCCTAACAGCAAGAAACTAAAAAAAAAACCATAAAAAGCCTCAGAAGCTAGGAGGATCTGAACGAAAGCAGTGTCTTAGCCAAGGGCACACTCCCAAACATTGAAGTAATAGCCAATGTTCTCTTACAGTTATGGTTGCCACATATATTTTTATTTAATTTTATTTAATGTATTTGTATTATTATTATTTGCCTACTATGTACCTATGAGATAAATCTCATATCTCTCCCTGACAATTAAGTAGGGACCAGACATTTTAACTAATAGGTAAGAAATGAATCTCCTGTGAGATGTTCAAGAAGTTAATAGGTGGTAATAGCTGGTAATTGTCTATGGGAGAACCTACAATTGCATCACAATATGGATGGTTGATTTTGGCCCTGTCATTTTGTAAGTATAAATCCTAAAGCCTCTGTTTGAATTCAGTCAAGGCTTTGTTTGGACCAAGAGACATTATTCCCTGGAATGAGATGCCAAATTGGAATTGAATTGTTGCCAGTTTTCTTGCAATAACTATGACTTGTTCACACCAGGAAATATCTTATTAATTGCTTCATTTTTTTTTCATTTTTGTCCCAAATTTATATGTTAAATGCGTGCTTTGTTGTTATATCTGTCTTTTAAATTCAACACTTGTGTTTTATTGAAACTATAAATAAATGTAGTCCAAAAAACCAAACAAACAATAGCCATGGGCAGTATTTTTGTAGCTAAAGGCCATACTGTTTTTTGCAATGATGTTTTGACTAAGTCAGTGACAGAGAGGATATAAAGGGACTCAGTGTAATGAAGAAACTAGGTGGAGTGTTCATCTTAAAAAAAGAGAGAAGAAAATAGCCATGTTAACCTTATCAGAGCTTTAACACGGCTACCTTAATATGTCTTTGTCCTCCAAAATTTCATAAAATCTGATTCCCATTAGTCACCAACCAGTCACCGGATTTCAAGGGCATACGTGCCAGTCGTTTCTGGCTCTAGGGAGTGGTGCTCATCTCCGTTACAAAGCCAAAGAGCCAGCGCTCCAGTGCTGTCCAAAGACGTCTTCGTGGTCATGTGGCTAGCATGACTAAATGCCAAAGGGGCACGGAATGCTGTTACCTTCCCACCAAAGTGATCCCTATTTTTCTACTTGCATTTTTACATGCTTTCAAACTCTCTCTCTCTCTCTCTTGATTGAAAGAGAGAGAGAGAGAGAAAGAGAGAGAGAGATGGGGCTACAAAAAAAGGGACACATTACCTAAGGCCATAGAATTATCTGCTCCGAGATTATGACTTGGAATAACAAAACTAGAATATCCAATTATACTTATAAACAAAAGAAGAAAAACCCATTAAAAGGTTCCCCAGGAAAAGTTTTTGACTTCAGCTAACACAATGTTTATAAGTAAATCTGAATCTAAAAGATAAGACTAGGTCAGAATATATAAGCAAACCCAGTGAAATGATTTCCCTCTCCCCTACCCCTTTTACAGCATCTCTCATCCCATGGGGCAAATTGCTTTTAAGAGTCCTCTCTCTTCCTAGTTTGGGGTAGGGCATATGGTATGCCTGCACGAGTATATGAAGGGTTGCATTCATTTGGGAATCGGGGAGAAAATGAGATTCTGCTTGATACCGCTGTGCCTGAACATATGTGCAGAGACTGAGAGGTCCTTCTGGCTTTTCCATTTGTGTCAGTTGAATAATGACTGTGGAATGATATCTAATAAATTAATAATTCATCTGAGAAGCAATATTTAAAAGGAACAGGAAGATGGGGAGACTTGCCATAAAGCTTTTCTCCCTACCTTTATGGGTTCACTTAAAACAAAAGTAGCCCAGATAAATCCTGGAAATGAGCGGAAAAGCAAAAGGAAGAAGTCTGGGTTAGCGTTGCTATATTCTGTGCACCTAACCTGTAATTATCTCTTTTTGAGTTACACATCTGTCTTTTCCCCCCCTCGTACCTCGTTGGGCCTTGTTTCTGCTTTTAAAAACACAATTTTACAAGTAGTTTTTGGTGTTTGGCACGAAGGCTAATCAAGGAGAAATTTAAGAGAAAAGAGCATTTTGTAGCAACAGTATTCTTTTTATTTTTTTTTCATGGTGCTGGTTCATATCCATAATCCATAAGCCCTCTTTTAAATGCAAAGGAGCCAACCAAGCAAATTGTGCTTTTCCAGAGGGGCAGTTCTTAAGGGAAAATGAGTGTGTGTATATATATACTGACACCTGGATTTCTGTCTGTTCCAGTTCAGTTCACTGATTTTCTTTGGTAAAATCTATGAGGACAGAATATTTGCAACAGAATATTTTTCAAAGGATCCTGCAATGAAAGCCAAACTATGTCAGAATTGTGTCTGCTAATTCCTAAATTACAATATTTGGCAAGAAGTAGGAAAACCAGTATTACCAATATTTGGGAAACTGACCTGAGGCCTACTGCCAAACATTAATCTTGTAGTTCGGAGAAGGCCAATTGCTTGCCACTTATGTAACCCTTCACATCTGATTAGTGTAACGGGGCTTGGGTTGTATTCTCAGTTATTAGGAGCATGTGTGTTTTCATCTTACATTTATATAAGTAGCCTGGATGTAGACATTGTTAATGGTTAGTGACCAGCTGAGAGATCCTTCCTCTCTGTCAACCTAATAAGAGCTTTCAGAATCATCTCTGAAGAAAATGGATACCACACCAGGTCATTTAATGCAACTCCACATCTCCCTGTGGGTCTTGTTTTTCCAATTATGGTACATATACAGTTATTCAATAAGAGAAGAAAAGGGAGGAAGATAAGTAAATTCAATTAGATTTTGTTTTAATTGGGCCAGTGCTTAACTAAATGTCAGGTTATAATGGGACACTAATGAGGTCAATATCAGAAAAGATAAAGAGAATGGAAACAGTAAACCACTTTTTCAACCACAAAAGAAGGGACTCCATTGCCTTTGGGGCTAGAAAGGAGGGGGGGAGAATTGAGGAGCAGATGACTAAAACTGTGAGGCTACCTATCTACCCAAACTACTTTCAGCCCGGCCTCATCCTACATCAAGGTAGGAAATCCACCAAACACTCTTAAGTCTTAAGAAGAGCACCACTTGCTAATCTCTACTGATAGAGATAATATTATCAGCTGATAGGGCAAATTATTCTGATGTGCTTTTTGTGCCACCTCACCTACAAGAGAAAAAGTATATTTAACTGGCTGTCTGGAGGTGCTCTGAATGCACTGAGAATCCTAGCTACACAGGGACCTCAAAAGATGGCAAAAGGACCTCAAAAGGTATATGGGGAAGAAGAAGAGAAGAAATGAAAACAAACTGAGTTTATTTGCAATATGATAATGTCTTCAGCCATCTTTGTTTTAAGGGTGCTGGATGGAGGGAAAGGAGTTGGCAGATTATACTGTAAGATTTTTCCTAGAGCTGATGGGAGCACCCAGGAGCTCAACTCTCTCTAGTAAAAGAGAGAGTTGTAAAAGTATAATAAGATTGGGACTGGGTTAGGGACTTCTGTCCTCACTGTGAGTTGTGTTGGGGGGTGGGGTGCACGAAGGGAGGCTCAGCCAATCTCATTGTACACATGTTGTACTGTGACAATAAAGATAATAACAAATGATTAAAACGTGAGTCTTTTTAAATGGTACTGCATTGTGATGGAGGCCATTTGCGACAGGCTAAGTTGTAAATCTTTGTAGATCTTTAGTAATTTCTGAAGAAGAAATAATTTTATATCAGTTTAAGATAATTGCCTGACATTTTAATTTGTTAGCCACTACTAAGCTACGAAAGAATATTTATTTATTTCAGCATTTTTAAGGCAGATCACGATGTATAAATTGATTATCTTCAGAATTTTTTAAGTTGGCATATACATTTAATAAATTAACTGTTAATAACTATATAGATTGTAAAAATGCTACAATATATAGTAGGTCTTTTTATCCTCTGAATTTACTGTTACTTTTTTCTTTTCCACTTATACTCTTTTGCACTCTGCTTGACCTTTACCACTTCAAATCAGAGGAGATTCGAATGATGAAATGTTCCTCTCCACATTCAAAAAAAATCACATCATTACCTTGGAAATAGAACATGTGATGTCAGGTAGAAAAAAAAATCTAGCTTAATATTTTGCTGGAAGTGCTAATGGATTTTGCTTGTGTTTTGATTTTTTTTGATAAGCAGTTGTGTCCAAAGACAAGTTTAAAGGGATTCTGCCTTTAGACATTAAGACAGCATGAAACAATTTAGTTTGTAGTTTCATTGCTATGATGTAACTGTACCAAGGAGACCTCAAAATGATTTAATGTCATCCTTGAGGTCCTTTTTATTTAATGAAAATGATTTATGTGCTGATGAAACAATATATGAAACCATATTAATTGCTATTCTAAACATCCAAGGACTGTTGTAACAAGTGTTGAAGAACTTTTAAGTTTGATAGGCTTCAACACATTTGTTGTCAATATAATCTTTCTACTCATGAATATATTATTACAATTGTAGCTAATCTCATTGATTTATTGTTAGCAGATAATACATTGATTTAAAAAAAAAGAATGAAGGTTGTCTCTGTATCAGGGCTATAAAGCTAAAGTTTATACATTAACATCGATTCTCTAACTATGACTTATGACCCCAAGAGATCTCAAGCAACCAGGAAGAGTGGATTTTTAAAAAAAAAAAAAAAAAAAAGATCAGGCAAAGCTATCAAAACCTTCTTGCCACTTTTCCTAACTAAGCAGAGAACAAACCATTCATGAGCTTCTAAGTGATGGCTGGATCAGTAGATCAAGCCATTGGTCCTTACAGCAGTTTTATGTATTTTTTGTTTGTTTTTTTGTTTTTCTTCACCAGGGGAGTGGTCTCAAAGATCCATTATTTCAAAAGGTTGTGGTGTCGTAGAGTTTAGGAACTATCTTAGTAATGGTATTGCACAGCCACAGCACCAGAAATGTTTTTGAAATTGGTATTTTTTTTTATATATGCCTCAGTCTTTTAAGCTTAGCCCAGATTGGGAAAAAGAAGTGCCGCAGAGAAAAACGAGCCAGTTTGGTATAGTAGTTAAGGCACCAGGCTAGAAACTGGGAGATTGTGCCTCTGTGGCATAGTGGTTAGAGCACAGTACTGCAAGCTATTTCTGCAGCCAGCTGACTACAATTTGGCAGTTCAAATCCCACCAAGCTCAAGGTTGACTCAGCCTTCCATCCTTCCAAGGTGGGTAAAATGAGGACAATATGGGGGCAATATGCTGACTCTGTAAACCGCTTAGAGAGGGCTGTAAAGCACTGTAAAGTGGTATATAAGTCTAAGCGCTATTGGTATTGCTATCGTGAGTTCTAGTCTTCTGTTAGACATGAAGGCACCTGAGTAACTTTGGGCCAATCACTCTCTCTCAGCCCTAGGAAGAAGACAAGGACAAACCACTTCCAAAAATCCTTGCCACTAAACTGCAGGGACTAATTCAGTGAATCCTGGTTTGAAGGGGATCTCTTTTTTTCTCTCTCGTACACACGTGGAAACACATAGCCAAAGGAAAAATGGATCCAATTATAGCATGTTGGTTCAGACGATGAGGCCATGTCAAAGATGGTAGATTAGGATCTCCTCATGTACTTCAGTCCATGGATTTAATCAATGATTAGACCTTTTTTTTAAAAAAAGGCTCAGTTGTTACTCATTTGCATTGTGGAATAGCAGAAAAACTGCACAATTCTCAACAGCCTTTTCACAAAAAAGAAACAATAGCAGTTTGCGATGGTGGTTTATATGAAATACTTAAACAGCATCAGCAATAATACCATAGAGTGTTTGTTTGTTTGTTTGTAGTTCTTGGAGTGATAAGTTTGTCTGGCAATAGAAAGTATAATAAAATCTCACATCTTATGGCCCTGAATCTAATGCAGTTCAGTCCAGGCCCTAACTTTATAAACCTGAGTGCTTTCCTTCCACATATAAAATTCTCCCTATTTCCAACAACCTCAGAATTGCCTTTGGAATACAAAAGTACACTTTTCTAAGTTTCTACATATCATCTTGTCTCTAACATTTTGACAGAAATATTATCTGCAGCTTTGTCTTCCTGTCTTGCCAGTGAATATTAACTTTCCCAAAATGTCTCATGGAGTTCCTGTTTTTGAATGTGGTATTCTCTCTCTTGACAGAAAGATCAGAGGCAAAGCTGGCTAATTTAATTTGGATTTAGATTTATTGCCTCCCTTTATGTTGAAGGTCTATCATTAAGGTGGACTTCCAGGACCATTATGTCATATCATGCCATTTCTAAGTGTAGTTTATTATCTGTCCATCTGTTTATTCATGTAAGTATTGATGCGCCCTGACAGCTTAATGGCATTTCTGGATTTTGAAGAAGTAGTTGAGACAAATTTGCTGTTGATACAGCCACTCTCTATTGTTATCTCCAGTTAATTAGAAGAGACTAGTTGGAACGCCTGTCCTTGAACACTAACAGAAGAATTCATTTTGCTGTTGGCATATGATTTTCTTTTCATTTGATAAATGTTTACTGTCATGGCTCAGGAAGATGAGCTGCAGTCTGCTAGTTCTGGCAGTTTATGCTTAGCTTGTCCTCCCTTATTAAAGCTCCATTTATTTTATTTGCCTTCATTAATCTTTTTGGGCAATTCCCTGGCTAGCAATATGGCCTCTGCTCATGACAATCAGGGAATTAATTACATGTAAGCTGTTGCAGTAATTTTGTGAGCTGAGAGTTTCGGTAGTGATGTTTGGTATGGAAATGCAGCAATTAAGAATGTTAGCTTTTGGAATTCTACAAAGAGGCAATTGCTGCGATTCTTTTCTCATCCTTGGTCAGGGAATGTTTTGTAACCCACCGCTGACATTCCCAATTGCAATCTTCAATCATTTTCCCAAACAGCAAACATAATACAATGCTTAATATTTGTGCAATGCACAGTTCATGTACATTTTTACTTGTCCTTGCCACAGGTACAATGTCTTCTTCTGGGACACTTTATGTAGGATTGCTTTGATGGTTGAATACTACTATTACACTGGGTTTATAAAGCACACATGAATAAATAAACTAGAGTTATGGGTTCAAGGATCGAAGTGGGGGATCCAGGCAGAATGCCCATGCATCAATTTCCTTCGGAAAAGGGGTTTTGTTATAAAAAATACATTGCTTTTATTACAAAAGAAAAGCTAGCTACTGCTTTGCAGCTGTTTATCTTGTGTGATATCTGATATTTCTAGAGGCTACTTAAATCTTCTAAACTCCGTTCTATTTTCTTTATTTTATTTCTTTGTTTTATTTTTATTTTTTCTTTATTTTATATTTTCTTTATTTTATTTTTTCTTCTATTTCATGTCTCATCCTATAGCCTTATCTAACACAATTATCTGTCTTCTCCCACCTTCTGCCTAATATTCTAATAATCTGTACACTGTTATTACTTTTTCACCCTATGTCAACTATATTGGCCTAATTCCAGTTCCAATTATCATCTTTTTTTCCCTTGGCTATCTTTACTACTAAAGTTGGTCTGAGTTGTCAGCTGGCTAAGGTGGGATTCACTGTCTCTGGCATCTGGTGCATCTTGCCAATTTATCCCAAAAACCCCGTGCATTTGGCTCATTCTGACTCCTTCAAAGTTTGGGGCAGCTGGCTTGGCCTTTGGAATCTCTGTGGTTTTCTTGTTGGGTGGGAGCACTACTGGTACAACTGGCATTTGTTGACATGACTAGCTGCTGCTGCTGGATGACTGGATGGGCATAGGATCAAGCCAAACTTTTAAAAGTCTCCAGAAAGTCATCCCCTCCCCCCCAACATTTCTTAATAGCAACTACTTGGCATTTTAAAGAAGAGGAGAAAACCAACCTGTTTTTTTCCTCCTGGCTTGGTTCCTTCTTGGAACTCTTCTCTGTTTGTCAACAGTGTTCTGTCCTCTTCTCTACATTTACTGCAAAATGTTGCAGTCACCCTGCTGAGTTTATGTGCATACATACACTGGTGCATCCTGCCAGCTTCAATTTCTTCTCTCTGGAGTTTTTTGGACATCTTGCTTCTTCCTTTCTTTTGTTTTTTTTACAGACCCACGATGTAGACCAAACCAAGAAATCAATTCTACGCAAAGGCCAATTCCCCTCCCCCCTTAATATTAATAGTAATTAATAGAATTGTGCTAATCTGACCGTGCTTTATTCCTGTTGTGGTTCGCCGGTAGCAGGTGCAGACAGCTGAGGGCTTGGAGAGCGAAGACTCAGGTGAGGGGCCTGCATGTGATGCAGGGATGGGGCCAGGACCATCAGGGAGTGGAGTGCTGCCTTTGGAGACTGTGGAGGCTGGCAGCAGCGATGAAGAGGTCCCCGAGGAGCCCGTGCCCAGCACGTGTGCGCGCAGGGCTGCTCGAAGGAAAGAGCAGCTGCAGCAGCACGGGTGACTCGGGAGTAAGGCTGCAAGATAATGGCCCCTCCCTGAGGAGGTAAATGCCAGCTGAGAAACCCCAGTTCTTTGCAGAAGGCAAAGAAGTTTTACCCTCGAGCCTGGTGGACGTTAGGAATATCTGAATTGGTTTTTGGAGACTCTTTGTGTTGGAATTATTGTTTAGTAATGTTATCTGGTATTCTTGGCAGCCTTGCAAAACCTTGGCAAGGCTCTTTCTTATCGGAGGCAATTGGTTTGAAGCATCCTTTTACCCGTGAAGGAACGGGATTTGAAAAGAAACATTAAAAGGTTGTGCTGTTATCTTTGTCTCGTGTTTGCTTCCCTGGAACCAGGTTTGGGTCAGAACAATTCCACCCTCCTTTTCTTTATGAGAATGTGAAATGGAGACAAGCACTGCCCTCCTATAGTTGGCAATGACTAGTGGAGTAAAATCCGCAGGGACTCCTGGAGTTACCTTGTGTGAATTAGGTAGGTGCCTGTCTAAGTGCGTGACTTAGATCAGGGGTGTCAAGCTGATGGGCCGGCAAGCTTGATGCATCACACTCAGGGCATGCTTACCCCAGCTCCGCAAAGGCAAAAAAGAACGCAATACATCACATGACACGATCACGTTTGACCCCTGGGCCTTAGATACTGGCCTTACAGCTGGAAAAACTGACAGTCCAGGTTTGAGACCCTAGTGCCACGTGATGGGGTGAGCTCCTTGCCCCAGCTCCTGCAAACCTAGGCTGTTCGAATGCAGGCAAATGCAAGTAGATAAATAGGCACCACTTTGGTGAGAAGGTAATTGCGTTCTGTGCACCTCAGTGTACAGCCATGCTGACCACATGACCACAGATGTTTCTTTGGACAACACTGGTTCCCTCAGCTAAGAAACAGATAAGCACCACCTCTTAGAGTTGGACACAACCCTGTCAGAGGAAACTTTACCTTCACCATTTCTTCTTGTTTGGGACTTAAGCCATGTTTTCCTTCCGTCACTTTAAGTAACAGATCTGTCCCAAATCTGTCAAGGTCATCTTCTTTATTCTCTGTAGGTTTTCACCTAGCCTTCTCAGCTCATTCTTCTTTACTTTTTAATTTCACTTCTTGTATCTGCTATCACCCCCAAAGACGACCACACTTCACAAATCTGTAAACTTTGGATGGTTCTATGCTGTTCTTCCAAAACATTATTTGTCTTTCAATTTTAGGCCATGCTAATTTGATGCCCATTTTACAGTGGAGGATTTATTTTCCTCCTGGTGCTGGAAGTGCAGCCTTTTTCACAGTCAATTAAGGGCCAACTCAACATGATAATGGTAAGTGAACAAACACAGTCAGTTCCTTCCCTTCTGCAGTTTAGGGCTGAATGTTGTCTTTGCATCCAGGCCTTAAGGAGTTAATGATTTGCTTGATCAGTGGCTAGAAGCAGAACTGTGTTCTGAGATTTGGTAGTGAGCCTAGCTATCTTAGATGCATACGGTATAAAACATTTACTTGTGAATGTGTTGTTTGTGCACGGTTGTTGTTCTTTTTTTGTTCCCCAAACTCTGGTTTTGAATCCTTTGTATCCAGGCTCTGGGTGTTTACTGGAAAATGGTGACAAGAGTGAATGCAAATATAGATAATCGTCGACTTGCAACCGTTTGTTTAGTGACCATTTGAAGTTACAACAGCACTGAAAAAAGTGACTTATGACCATTTTTCACACCACCATTGTGGCATCCCCATGGTCACGTGATCAAAATTCAGACGCTTGACAGCTGACTTGTATTTATGAACCGTTGCATTGTCCCGGGGTCACGTGATCACCTTTTGTGACCTTCTGACAGAAAAAGTCAATGGGGAAGCCCGATTCACTTAACAGTCACATTACTACCTTAACTGCAATGATTTGCTTAACAAAGGTGGCAAGAAAGGTCATTAAATGGGACAAAGCTCACTTAATAATTGTTTGCTTAGCAGCATAAATTTTGGGCTCAATTGTGGACATAAGCTGAGGACTTTAACGGGATTAGAGACAGTGAGAAACTTCATTTTTACCTAGACCAATTTAAGATTCTTTTGTCTTTACCTGTTGAGGGGACTCAGATCAGTCACATAAACATTTTGCTTTTACCTATTTATCTCACCTGGTGTATGGACTTAACCAGGCCTTTGGTACCTAATTGTCCCTTATCAGTCCTTCCTTATAGTAGGTCTAACCCTGGAATTTCCATAGGGATGGTCCAATCCTGCCCCTTTGTCATTCCTTTTCAGAAGCTTTGGTACAGTCTTGCAATTTTGTCTAGATAGATATAATGTATCTTATTGAAACAATAATAATAACTTATTAAACCATTCATCTCCCCCCACCCCCTCACCTCCCAACACACACTATTTTTAGCCTTCATTGTGATCTCTCGGACTTCAAATTAAATTTCTTATTTAGTTACCGTAAGGAAATTGTTAAACTTTTGGCAGAATTCTAATTGAAAGGGGAAGAGGTGGTGACAATGAGTAAAATTTAGGAAGTGCAGGTTGGTTTTCTACAGGGCAGAGTGTACAGACAACATTTCTTTATTCAATTTGTATGATTGCCCTTCTCCTATTCATGATTCTGAGTGGCTAAAGGTACTTAAAATGAGATAAAAGCATACCAAAAATTATAAACGACACACCCTATATCACAATTTTTAAAAAAACCCAAGAAATAATAACAATCAACATAACTGTGATAGGTGCTCAGCCACAGATCTAGGGCTCCCGGTGTGATAACAGAACAAAGGTTTTCAAGGTCTTATAAAAGCTCAGCAGAGTCATGGTGAATCTGATCTCCAAGGACATTATGTTCCATAAGGTGAGAGCTTTAACCCCAAGGAGGTGTCACCTCATAGGTGAGAAGATTCTGGTGCATAGGCATGATTAGCAATAAATTAGTTTAATTGACTTTCACATGTGGACCTGATCTTTCTCCTCTGACAACACACTATTTATCAAAGCTGTGGAAATAGATGAAACTGCAAAATTTAAGACATGCAACTGCTGCTAGAAAGATAAGAGGTAGTAACAATGGAAAAATGTGGTTGATGGCACTAAAATATACATTTTGTTACAATCTTTTTTTAAAAAAATAAAATGATTGATATATGGCACCAGAAAAATTATGTGGAATGTGTTAAAGGTACTTCAAATTTATGTTGGAAATGGGAGGAGGAAGAAGGATCATTTTATGCTTGGTGGACGTGTAAAAAAAAAGATAGAGAATTGTGGACTCAGATACATACAGTGGTTCAGAGAATTTTAAAGATTAATATGCACTTGAAACCAGATCATTCCTTTCTGAGAACGATGGATAAAGTGCTAGAAAAGTGCCATGGAACACTTTTTAAAAATATGATAACTGCAACAAGATTATTATATACATACAAATTGAAAGATCTGGAAATATCCACAATGGAGAAATGGTTGGTGAAGATGACAAAACCTGCTGAAATGGCTAAAATGGCTTGTTTGATTAAATATAAAATGATACCTACATTTATCCATGACTGGAAACCCCTTAGGGACCTTTCTCATAAAAAGAAAATAAATGAACTTCTAACTTAGGATTTTGATTATTATACAGGAAAGACTATAAAAAGAAGAGAATCATGATATCACTTTAAGATGTACTTGTACTTACAACTATTGTGAAGAAAAAGGCTCCTGCTTATATCCCTTTTTATTTCTTGGGTTTTTTTTTACTTTACCTCTTTCTTTTTTCTTTACCTTTCCGTTAGTTTTTGTTTTCAGCTTTTTCTTTTATTTCTCTATTTTTCTTTTTTCTTTCTTGTTTTGCTTTATTTTACATTAATGATAATGAGAACTAATACAATAAATTCTCAATAAAATATATATATGTCAACATAACCATGATATAGGCTCAAACACAGATCTGGGGTTGAACCCGTATGCCTCGTGTATACTGCATATAAGGTTGTGTGGTGTGTTATGAGATATGAATGTTTCTTTTTTTTTTTGAACAAATTTTATTAATTTTTAAAGACATACAAGACATAAAACATAAGAACATAAAACCTCTTTTCTGAAAGTTATTTGTAAATTTTAACAAAACAAATAAAACATTTTATACACCATTGACACATCTCCTTATAAACACATACGTATCCTTTCAAGTTGCTCATTATTTCTCCCTTTACTTTTATTCAGTTATATTTCTTTTCTATATTTATCTATATTTTCTATATTTATCTTATTTATATGTTTTTATTCACTATACTTATTTCTTCTTCTAACTTGCTTTATTCTCTTCTATCTTTTATTCTCAATTGTCCTAACATTCCTCCAAGGTTTTATTAACTCAATCAAACATAAACACACAAAAACACAAAACATAGAAACATAAAAAACATCTTTTCTTAAAGTTGCTTAGTCCCGGGTTACAACTCTTTGTACAGACACAAATTCAAAGAGATATGAATGTTTCTTGAAAGGAGCTAAAATAACTGGGCAGAAAGTCCGTAGCGTGGTATTTAAAAGTGAGAGGTGGGGAGCTTAGGAAAAAGAAATGTAAGTTAAATGGGGTGCTTAAAAAGCATGTGCGGTAAAATAAGAAGGGGATGAGGGTCAAGAAGAAGAAATTGATGGACGATGTGAACCGAATACAAAAATACCATGGCTATACCAAAACCATTTGTTGGAGATTTGGAATGAAAGAAGACCTAATACAAAAAAAAAAAAAAAGTATGTATCTGTTGACAAAAGGGGAAGATCAAGAAAATCATGGTTGCCATGGAGCGGATGGGAACATCCAAAAAAGGATGTGAGAAGTTTAAAGACTAGGTTGCATGCATTGGTGTAAGGCTATGGTGAAAGCAAGAACAGTGTATGCAGTTAGGGAGGCCTGAAACGATGCAAGGAACAGCATGAATGTAAATTAAATTAGGCTACATTTCCTTTTTTCTTTATTCCCTGCCTTTAAATTTGTATCCACATTGTTTCTAGCGCTTTCCCTGCCTTTTTTCATAATATTGCTTACTCCAAAAGGAAATAGTGTGATGGAGGGATGAGGGTGATGAGTAAGGGTGAATGTGTGTGTATGTGTGAGAAGGGTTGCCTGGGGTGAATAAAAGACTCATAGCTGATAATCAGAGAATGAGATTGTATACCAAAGTACATATTCTGTTGAGTCACATTGGCTGGACTGTTGGATTGTAATGGCTTGTCAACTTTCAACCCTCCATCCACGTCTTCTTTTGGTGCCTTCTCCAAAGCCACCTGGAAGTAGTTAATCATCCTCAAGCATGGAAAGTGTGTTCGATAGGTCCCTTCCATTACCACTTATTCCAGGTTCCCAAGGACTTGAGATTGCAGGCCTATGAAGTGCACTCTATGGAACTTATAGTCATGTTCATTGGTGTCAGATAATATTGGGACTAGCCAGAGATCTACTTATTCCACTTTAAAGGACCAATGGAATAGATCACCATTATATAAGAAATGCTTTACAGTTAATATGGGAAAAAACAACACTATTTGAAGATCCCAGTCTGGCTTTCAACAATGGAAGCACTTGTATATTCAAATGTTATCCAAATGGGAAATATTGTTAGATAGAAAGACATTTTGAATGAAAAGGGTGAACTCAAAACCAAACAAGAATTGAATGAACAAGGGACTGATGTGCTTTTGTATTCATATACGCAAATACAGTCTAGATATGAAAAAGCAGAGGGCTTCTATAAAGAATTGACAGAGTTGGATATTAACTTGGCAATTGAAGAAAAAGAACAAACTGAATATTATATGATATGGGATTTATTTTATTAATAGTTGGAAAATAAAGATTGGCAATGATATGATATATTAGATTAATAACAGAATAAAAATATAGTTATTGATATTATAGTAAGATATTTGTACTGAGTATAATTGTAATGTACTGATTATTGCACAAAATGTTTGTACCCAGTCGACACACTGTTTAAATGGAAGATGGATATGTTGTTTTTTTAAAAAAAACTTATTAAAAAAAGAATAGATCACCATGGGGTTTGTTCCTTGTCAGGAAACTGACTGTACCTCATAGGAAGGATATTAGTTTTGTATCAGGTCCCAATGGGATACACTTCTTTCTTGAAAACATCCATTAGCATAATTCTGAGAATTCCATCTTAGTATGAATCAATAGTATGAACCTTTCTTAAGTGCCATATTTAAATGAATAACATCTTGTGAAGCATGTAGCTTAAAGGGTGTCAATTATCTCCAACAGGCAATTCAATTGAAACTGGATCATTGATTGATGCAATGAGAGAATCTGTTCCTTTCATGACCCTGTCTACTTCATGTGGAAGCTTTATATGATACACTGACAATATAACGTCTTCCAGTTGGTATCCTATACATCCTAATTAAGAAATGCACTGTTAAAAATACAAATCTGATAATACCAATCTATGATACATACTTGATCTAGTATGAATTATGCAGGTCATTATATCTCCAAATAATACCACTTGGAAAACATACAGAAAAAAGGGAATTGAAATAATCAAAGATTGAAACAATCCTTCTTATAAAGATTGTAATGAAAAACCTTTTGTTTTTTCCATATCATCAGTGTTTGTTTTCCATATCATCAATGTTTGTTTCCATATCATCAAGGATTGTAATGAAAACCCTTTTGTTTTTTCCATATCATCAATGTTTGTGGAAACATTCATGATATGGAAAAAAATAAATAAAAAATAGGCATTAGATATTTCTAATAACACACACACACACACACACACACACACACACACACACACACGACCATCCAAAGAATTTGAATGATGGGAAATCCCAAATCTTTTAAGTACTTCTTTACTTAAAGTTTGTAATAAAACTAAAGTTTACTTTACTTAAATTGTATTTTAGAACTTCCTGTTAGAATAGTGGCAACTAGCACACATATTTGAAGAAACATTAGGCAGATTTATAGAGAAAATATTTTCAAAATTTGCTGTTTATCATCTTGTATACTTTTATGGTATTTTATCATATTGTATCTTTTATGGTTTTAAGTTTTTGTAGTTGAAGTTATTATGATCTTATGTGCTCTAAAATGGGCAATCATAAAAATCTAAACAAACAATAAATTACTACTCTCCTCTCTCTGTTCATAAATAATATGTCTCTCAATTTCTAGTTAATACAGAATAGTAAACAACACATAATGTGTCTGGCTAGCTACACTACTGAAAAGAAGGCTGTTGTAAAATGTTCCATTGCTTTTCCTTTTTTTTTCCTGGCTCCTGGTTCAACTATACAGGTGTTTTTGCATATTATTGGCAAATAAATGTTTGATAAAGCAGAAAGTCTCTAAGTCAGATCTTACGCTTTCCTCTTAATACTTAATACTGCAGCTCTATCTGGAGTAGCTCATATTAAGAAAAATCTACTGGAAAGCTTTCTGGGGTTCAGTAAGCAAAGAAAGGTGAGGAAAGGTGAGCTTGATCTTTCTGACTTCACTTGGTGATACTGTACTATTTTTTTTTCTCTATAGAGGCCAGGGAAGGCATAAGAGATCAACTCTTCTTTTTAGCTCTTTTATGCCAGGCTGGGTCAAGAAATAGACACTGCAGGGATTCCAAAGATGCTATTTTATACTTGTAGGGTACAACAACAAGATTATCTGTGGAACCACCTTTGCCCTGAGAGTATTTGCCTGTCCTTCCAGACTGGGTAGGGAAAGCATAGTGTAGGTCCCTTCCCTTAAACATTGCCGTGTTTAGGGTCCACAGAAGTGTCCCTTTTCCATTATGTCCTGTGTCCTGTGGAACATCCTCCCCCTTGAGATCTGAAAGGCTCCCATCCTTTTAACCTTTTGGAGTACACTCAAGACCTGTTTTTTTCCTCAGGTGCTGGGATAGGGTGAGGTCAGGGCAAGATGACAGTGTGGGGTGGATTACATCAGTGAAATGTGACCATGGCTCCACATTTTTTTCTGTTTTGGTTTTATGGCTTTTGTTTTGTTTGTATAGTTTAGTGTATCATTTTGTTGCTGAATTGTAAGGTGTCCAGATTTTGGTTTGAAGATACAACTGTTTTAAGCAAACTGAATTTTGAACGCTCATCCAAATTTGTCTTTGTCCCATCTTATAGCAAACAAAATTACTATCGAAAGTGAAATAATAAGGAAGATATTAGTCTGTGCAGAGATGGACAGACTAACTCTAGAAGTTAAGGATAAGGGTGAGACAGAGTATTATGAAGTCTGGAGCAAAATGTGTCAATGGTTAGAGTCGAGGAAAAGAAGAAATAGTTGATGCTTTATAGGAATGAAAGTGAAAGTTATGTAGGCTAAAGAAAATGAAATATAGTGGACAATTATGATATGAATATAAAGATTATAAAGGGAAAAAGGAGAAGGAAAAGAAGCTAGGTTGTAAATATGTATATAAATGTATAAAATATAAATAGAAACAAATATGTAACTAGCATTAAATTAACAATGTAAGAAAGAGGAAATATCATTATATTTATATAATGATATATCCATTTTTATATCCATTTTTATGTTATAATATGCATGGCAAAAATGATTGCCAAGAAAGTCTCACTGTGTTCAATTGTTTTTAATGTTTACTTAATAAAAAAAATCTTTAAAAAAATAAGGTGTAGAAGAGCAGGCAGAGTTGGGAGTCGGAGTTAAATGTATCATCAGCTTAGAGTCATTACATGGCCATGAACTGTCCAAGTCCAGCTTTTCTTGAATTCCATTGATCCTTATCTGGCACCAGTTTAGTACTGTCCTTTAGTTGACTGGATTGTATTGGCTCGAGCATTAAAACTTTGAGGTTCAGCTTCATGTATGGTCTTGATCCTCTGCACTTGACATACAGCGGGTTATTTTGATTTTCTTTCTCACACTTCCTCCAGTCATTGGAAAGTGTAATCTTTTCTTCAAGGACTCATGTCATCTTTCCCCTGATCACAGATATTGCATACTGTATCTTCCCCAAAGTCGCCCCTAAATTTCTGTACAATTCTTGACTAACCAACATGAAAGGTTTTGCTGAGGAAAGGGGATTTGCAAGAATGTTTGACAAAAGTGTTCCTGCATTGTGGGACTTCATTTTTTTTTAAAAAAAGATAAAACTCTGTGTTCATTTTTTAAGGTAGTTTTAACACATTCAAAAAAAAAATGTAGGATCTCATGGGAGGAGAACTGATTGAGAAAAAAAAGCTTATGATGAGGTTGGCAGTCATAAAGAAGATACTGGAAACAAAATTGCAAATAATTCCAATGAGGAAAAAAAAAGGGAAATAGCAGAAGAAACCACGGTAGCTGTACAACAGCTTAATGAATCAACTACTAAAAGGAGTACTGATGGGTAGCCCTGAACTGTAGGCGTGGATTCTAAGCAAAGCATGCTAAGAATATTAAGAGTTCCTTTAATATATCTAAAATAAAAGAAAAAAAAAATCAATATACCAGTTTCTCAGCAAAGATGGCAAAATGCTAACAAGTAACAAAGAAAAATGCAGAGTTATTGAACTATTTTGGTTTGGTCTTCTTCTACCAGGCAATTACGAAAAGATGAAGAGACAATATTGAAGCTTGAAATTATTAGAAATATATTCAGGGAATACCTGTTTAATGTGAGTGAGTTTGAGATGTCTTGCGTGCTTTCAAATGGGAGGGAGGGAAGGCTAAAGCAAGCAACAGATCACCTTGACATTGATACCCAGGGAAATTCTAAATCAGTTCATATAGCAAACCAACAGCACACACACACACACTTTGAAAGTAAGAAAGCAATTAGCAGTTTAGCATAGATATGACAAGAAATAAATTTTGCCAGGCACATTTTCTTTTACCTTCTGATTGGTAAACCTCCTTGATACGGTCAAGAAAAATATTTCAGCAAAATATCGGACAAAATACCTCGTGATATTTTGAATAACGGTCTAGTTCCATATGCACTAGATGGCATGACAAGAAAGAGGATGCATTGTTGCCATTAAAGCCAAGCTCCAAGATTGCTCATCAGTGGATCCCTATCAGACAGAGGAGACAAATCAAGTAGGATGCTACAAAGATAAATTTAGGATCCTTTCTTTCATTGTTGTTATTGGTGACTTGAATAGCAGGAATGGCTTAAGTGATTTGCAGATAACACAACATTGGATTAGGCAAATCATATCCTAGAAGACAGGATGGTTAGACACACTCTTGTGTGTGTGAGTGTCCATGCATCTGCATGCATGCATACCCAGCCACCCCCACACACGAGTTTAGTTCAAAAGACTTTAGAACAATTACAGCGGGTGAGGCTGGATATACCATAGATGTAGATGCGTGCACAGTCTCAAACAATCCTAAATCCCTTACAGGCAAGTTCCCAATAAGCAGTATTCCAAGGATCAAGCACAAACATCATCAGGCCACCAGCCAGAGGTGGTAGGTAGCATTATTGGTAGGACGTCAGCCAGTTTGAGTCTAACTACCAGGCATTCAGAATACAACAGACAGGGATTCATTTGTGAGCTTTTGGTAAATGCAGGGTTTTTTTCCCCCCCAATGACGGATTGCTTGAATATTGTCTGCCATTCAAGCTGGCAGTAGTTTTCAAAAAGAGCCCACCAGGTGCAGGCAGTCACTAGTGGGGATGCCCTTCCTTGCTTGGTGCTATGCAGGCTTCCTTACTTTTGCCCTACATGTGTTAGAGACAGCAGGAGGTCTTGAATCAGATCCTTTATCACCTACTGTTTCCATCTGCTTGACATGCTCTGAAGCCAAGTCAGCTCCAGATGTCTCCTTCCTTCTCTCCGAGAAAGATTGCTATTCTATGTGATCTTCTCAAGTGATCTCAGAGTCAGAGCTGGCCCTGACATGGGGAAAAAATATTAAAAGGATGTTAATGGGTTAGAGACAAATTGGCTAAAGGTAACAGACTGAAATATAGCCGATTCAAGTGCAAATGTATTCACGTCTAAAATTGAAATCAAATTAAAATTGATCAAATGCAGAATGGGAAAACCCTTGACTTAGTGATAGCACTTATAAGAAAGTGCTTGGAGCAATACTTGATTGCAGAATATTTTTGAGCCTATAGTATGATGTAATAGCAAAACAAAGGACATGCAATTTTAGGCTACATAAGCAGAAGTGTAATTTGCAAATAATGGCAACTAACCGTTCCACTTTATTCTGCCTTGGTCACACCCGACTCAAGTACCGTGTTCACCTTTGGATGTCATACTTTAGAAAGGGGTTTAGACAAACTGAAACAGATTCACAGAAGGATGTCGGGGCACTAGAAAAGATATCTGTAAAGAAAGATGAAAGAACAGCTGGATACATTTAGCTCTGAGAAGAAAAAAATGGGCCGAGAGAATGTGATGGCACTCTTCAGATAGTTAAAAGGGTGTCACAAAGAAGATCAGGAGTTGTTTTCCATCATTTTGAATGCAGGACACCAAATAACCGATACAAAGCAGAAAGGAAGTGACCGAATGTTAGAAAAAAAAAGACCAGCTGGACTTAATAGGAACCAATGGGACCAGTTTCCTTGATGGAGGGTACTCCTTATTGGGTTGTACTCCTTCATATAACTTCCTGCAGTGAACAAGGGCTGATCTGATGGTCTAAGTGGCCTTCTCCAATTCTAGGATTTTGTACGTTTCATTTAAATGCTTTACTCCACTAAGACTGTCCATCCCTTTCAGCTATCAGAACCCTTCAAAAGAGCGAGGAAGGACAGCCATCTATAACCAGAATGCATGAATATGGTCTATGCATTCATTACAGGCCCAATGGAGCAGTCACATTCAGCTATCCCACAATAGGCAGAAACTGAGGCAATTAATTTTTGCTTGGAGAATGTTTCTGTGCCACAGTCAATCATATCAGATGTATCCATGTGGACCGTAGACTAAAGAGAAGTAGTCTCATGGTGCCTTTCAAAACCTGACATCCGTGATAGCTGTAATGTGTTTCGAGATGAAGAAGAAATCCTGGACACGCTACCAAGCACTAGGGAAAGCTCGGAGGTAAAATTGCTCATGACCTTGAATGCACATGCTCATTTCACAAACAAATGTCCATTATCTGCAAGAGTTCATCCGATGCATGGAAGTAAATAGCTTAAGGGTTGTGCTGTTCACTTATAAGTTTTCCAGCATTTTTGCGTGTTACGTATAACTCCTTAAATTTTGCATGATCACGCGCTTAATTCCAACACAAATATTAATGCTTGATTTAATCTAGACTTGAAAGCCTTTGGCCATTAACCTTCTCTTACACTGTACATTGAAATGGGAAGTTTCTTTGGAACGCTGACAGTATGTATATATTGCTCAATACACTGGAGCCAGTGCTGGCTGTGGATTTCACACCCATTTTTCAGCTGCTGTTCTTCCCTGATTGAAATAACAGGCTCTTCTGTTGTATCTTGTACCTGTGTGTTTATTGTTTGTTAAATATACAACCAGTGATTGGTTTCTCTGAAAAGATGGGGTGTGGCACATTGAGCCAGTCATTTCTGAATGTGAAGAGTGAAATACTGTAGCTTTATTCTTTCCCATTAAGCTGAACTCAATGTCCTCACTTCTGTTATTCAACCAAAGCAGCGGATTATTATATCCCTTAAAATGATGAAGTAAACAATACAAAACGCTAGGCAACATTAAAAAATATTCTATGGAGCGTAAGAAGAGATTCTATTGTTTAACACAGGGGTGTCAAACTTGATGTCATTGAGGGCCGCATCAGAGTTTGACCTCAGGGGGAGGTTGGCTGTGGCCAGGGTGGGCATGGCCAGCTCAACATCACTTGTGTCGGGGGCACCTGCAGGGGCCTCCTGCAGTGCTCTGCCAGTGAAAATGGAGCTTGGGAGGGGCCCTTCCCAACTCCATTTTCACTGGCAGTGGTACCACAGGCCAGTCCTTCGCTGTTTCCAGGTGAGCCCCATGGATCAGATCTAAGCACCACGTGGGCCAGATTCAGCCCATGGGCCTTGCATTTGATACCCCTGGTTTAACACAAAGGAGATTCTGCTATGAGCAATTTTCCCATGAAGCAAGGTACAGCAAAACAAGGTGTAAAGGAAAAAAATATTCTTATATTTCTTAGCATTCAAGTAGTCCTTGTTTGACAACTGCTTTGTTACGACAATGTTGAAAAAATAACTTTATGACCAATCCTCACATTTAGTTTTAGTTTTAGTTTACTTGATTGTCATTGCACCTCGTACAACGAAATCAAACACCAGCTTCAGTGCACATCATGACCGTGACCATGAAAATAAACACAAACACACATCCTTCACCTTTCACACGTTGAACCGGAAACCCCCAACACCACCCCAACACTGCACTATACAGCAGAATTCAAAAGAGCTACTGCCCTGGGTAGAAGCTGTTTTTCAGCCTATTTGTCCTTGTTTTTATTATTCTGTACCTTCTGCCAGATGGTAATAGTTCAAAAAAAGGGTTCCCAGGACGAGATGGATACAGACCTACAAGGTCTGTAAAGCAAAGGAAAGCTGTAGTAAGATTGTAAGAACAGTCATGGCTTCATTTAGCAAGTGCTTCACCTAATGTCAAAATTACCAGTCGTAATTGTAGCCACCAAATGAAGACTATAGTTCGCTGATATTCATCAGCCATTATTTTATCTCTTTCTTTATGGACAACAGACTTTTTCATGCACAGTTGGATGTGTTGCCCATTATGGGACATTAGATTCTACATTTTAGAATGGTTGTGAATGGGTGATTTAAAAGAGTTTGAAGAAAGGTGAATGAATGATTTCTTTCGCTCCCCTCCCCGTCGTAGCTCACACTAAATGGCAAGTTCTATTATTTCAGTACTCCATTTTGTCTGTCTCTGAACTTTGCAAGCCTAGATATGGAATATATTTCATCAAGAACGGAAACTCTCCAATTCAGCTTCCTTTGGGGGAAAACTAATTCAAAATCGTATCATAGGCATTGCTTCTGGGATAAACTGAAAAGTTGGAAGTCCTTAACCTTGTCAAATGCTGTATTGTGCGCTCAGCAGCTGAGGCTAAAGGAAGCCAGAAGACCAGAAAACAGAAGTTACCGGCCCCTTGACTAAGAAAAGAGAATTGTTGTGTGCTTCAATAAAAGACACATTTAAAAAGAGATATTTCCCACCCACCCTCAGACTTAATTTTGTATTTCTGGTCCCTATCCTTATTGCTAATGCCTGCAGAGGTTTTTTTTTCTGTCATTTTTCAGTGCATTCTATTCTTTTTGGATCAATTGTGTATGCAAGATAAATTTCAGGAGAGGGTGATGGGCACATAAGGAAGGAAAATTGCTTAAATCAATTGGCTGTGGCTTGAGAGACCATTTTCTCACCATCAGTGTCAAGAGCAAGAGGGAAGATTTACAAGAATGTATTACCTAAACAGCAACTAGGGTATAGTGACTAGAATACCAAATGTTTCTGTGTGCAATGTTTCTTACACGCAAGTCTTGTGTATTTAAATTTCTGCAAGAACTTAACAACCACAGTAGCCACCAAGACCATCTTCATCTTGGACTCAGTGCTGAACAGATGTGTTCTCCTAGTCATTACTGTCGCTTGCTTGCTTTACTTTTGCTTTACTTGGTGAGTGAATAAAGGCTTTGCCTTTGTAGATCACATCTATCAGTGTGATGAATAAACATTGAAGCATTAGTAATATGCTTTATACCAGACTGGTCCAAATTAACAACGCCCTGGCACCTTCATTTTAGGAATAGTGCAATGCTTTACGCCTGAGACCTGTTCAAAATCTTCTGTTAGCACCTGAATTTTGCAGAAATTGTACAGTTGGCAGAATCTCACCATTTAATGTATCTCACCATTTAAATGCAAACACGCCTTCTGTGTTGACTAATATTTTGCAGATAATTCAAAGGATTGATACTAAACAGCCTCTGATCTCCTCCTCCTTTGTTATCCTGCACGAATGGTAATGTCTCTGAGTAATGCTCTTTTTCGTATGCCATTTCCACCAGTCTCAGTCCCAATGTAGCTCACTGAACATCAAATCAAGATAATCTTCTAGGCTAGGGATGAAGAACTGAATTTAATCTTCCCCATGTCTAGAGGGTCAGATCCAGGACCTTTTTATCAATCTGAAAGACCAAAGGGCTGGACCAGTTCAGTCTTAACCCAGCAGCAGAAAATACTATGATAACAAATCTGGCTGTTACTGAGAGAAAGGACAGGTGGAGACAGGCTTCAAAGGAGATAAAGTAGCCCTTTATGGCTTGAGTGGCTTGATATGGCTTGAGTGTCCTCCATATGCTAGTATTACTATTTGGGCTACCTCTGTTTTTGTATTAGTCCATATATGGCCCTCAAAAGTTTCCAGAAATATGTAAATGCATTTCAATATTGTGGCATGCATTTTTTTTTCTTTGTGAATTTTTTTTTCATAGGGTGCCCAATTTTTCAGAGTATTTGCTGAAAGTCTAATGCAGTTTTCTCCAAGGTTAGCACATTTGTAGCTTAAAATGAACAGCTGCGTGCAGGTTTTTGTTGTTTGTGGGTAGCAAACTGTGCCTCAAGGTCTTGAAAAATACACATTTTGGCATGGTTATTTAAGATGCCCCAGTGTATTTAGAAGATCTGAGAACTGTTGATATACATTAAAAGTATATTAGCAGAAACTAAAAAAAATGTGTGAACATATTTGTATGATTCCCTGTGGAACACAATGCTATAAATTATTTTCAAGTCATGGGGGTCCATAGCGAGGAGATAAACATGTATATGATGACATTGCACACAAATGCTCTTACTTACTTGTGTGAGATCTGGTTGCAGCAGGTTTCAGGGTACAAGTACAGAACCTGTGTGAGATGATGCCCATATGATTTCTTGCTTATGTGGTTGATTAAAATATGACTTACATTTGAGTAATTATTAGGATTGCCCGTGGGGTGCTTAAATCTGGTCCGCAGGGCCAGCCTGGAAATATCCAAAAAACGGCCTGCGGTGCCTCTGCCAGCCAAAATGGGATGTGGGGGGGAGCACATGTGGGCCCCGTGTGGCCTATTTTTGGCCTCCCCCTCCTCCAACAGCACTCTGCCGGTCAAAAACAGACAGCACGGGGCTTCTGTGCAGCCTATTTTAGGCTGGATGGGTGCTGCAGAAGGACTGGATTGGACTGGATTACAATTATGTGGCCTCAATTAAGTGCCTGATCTGGATGGAAAACAAACAACATCCTTTGTTAATATTACAGTTTAATGCCAGATTTTTACATACTGTAGGTCCATTTAATGCACAATCAATAATCTATAACTGACAGCCATTTCTGTTGTTAGTGGGAAAAGTCATGTCCGACCCATTGCGAGCCCATGGACAAAGTTCCTCCAGGCCTTCCTCTACCATCTTCTGGAGATCATTTAAGCTCACGCCTACTGCTTCAGTGACTCCATCCATCCACCTCATTCTCTGTCACTCCGTTCTTCTAGTGCCCTCAATCATTCCCAGCATTAGGCTCTTCTCCAGTGAGTTTTTCCTTCCCATTAGGTGGCCAAAGTATTTGAGTTTCATCTTCAGGATCATTTCTGTTTACTGTCTTGGAAATTTACCTCTGCTGTTAGACCTTATATTATCATGTTATTTATGCTATTGTATTTTTATTATTAGTTGAATAATAAAAAATACAATAGTATAAATAGCTTTTCTGCTTGGAAAAGCAATTTACCATTAAATAATGGGATATAAATTTAGAAATAAAAAGTTTAGTGGAGTATAAGTAACCCAGTTGTTAGGTGAATCTGGCTCCTCCATTGATTTTGCTTGTCAGAAGGTCTCAAAGGGAACACAGCATAGTTATGACTATGGGCAGACAGCAAAGGTCATAACTACGAACCAGTTGCCAATCATCTGAATTTTGATTGTATGACCATGGGGATGCTGCAAACGTCCTAACTGTGAAAAAATAAGTCACAGTCGCTGCTGTAAGTTTGAATGCTCCCTAATGAACGGTTGTAAGTCGAGGACTTACCTGTACTGCAAGTAAGATGCAGACAAGATTATTCACTGATACCAAGACTTGAGCTCAGAGCTTTTTCTTTTCTTTTCTTTTTGCTTAAACTGTTTTAGGATTGCGCTGCTGGATTTATGTCAAAAAATGATGAAAATCATAGGAAGCTATCCATTTTTAATAATTCACATTGTGGAGTCTATTGGAAATCCTCATGTACTTCTGTGGCCTCAGATTGCCCATCTCACATTTCAGTGCTCTAGGGAAGGACAGTGGGTTGGCTAAATGGATTAAATAATATTTCTGTCAACTGACTCTTATACAATTTGTTCCTAATATTTGGCAAATCTGTCACCCTCAGGTCTGCTTATAGATTAAAATAGCCTCTCTCTCTCTCTCTTTCTCCCTCCGCCCTTCCCGACCTTTTTGTGTCCATTTCCATTGAAAAGAAAATGGGGCTACACTTTAAGGGGAGAAAGGTACATACCATATATCAGCGGTCCCCAACCTTTGAGGCTTGGTGGCCCAGCTGGGCGGGGGGGGAGAGGGGAATTGGTGGAAAGCCCGGAATGCATGCGCCCAGCTTCACTTACGCAAGCAGTGGCTTGTGCATGGGCCTGCAGCTCAATGTGATGACCTAGGGTGGGATACAAAAGCAAGAAAGTCACAAAAACAGGTGAAGTCCCTTTAATTCCTTCAACTTGGCTTCAAAGGTCCAATTATCATTGACTGGAGAGAAAAAACTCCCCCACAAACAGTTACGAAAAGGAAGAACTTCCATTCAAATTCAAAATACATATAAATTATAAACAGAAAAGAAGCACACAAACCACACTGAAGCAATTAATGAGACAAGGCAGGATAAGGGCTTGAAGACGTCCACAGATATCAAAATACACATACTGGGAAGGACACCAGAACTCAGATAAGAACTGACAAACTAAAAATACAGTATTTTCACGCTTTGCTTCCAGCACTGGCCCATGCGCAGTTTGTCCTTTTAAACAGTCCTCACAGCTGCAACCCATGAAGGAGATCAAGGCCCTTTCCTCCCCCGTAGACCAGGTCATTCACGTTTCTCCCTTATCCACTCTTCCCTGTGTGCTCTAGGATGAAGAGAGGATGTGCCTGAGTCTTCCTCTGAATGCCCAGCTGGCCTGTGCCCTTCCCCAGTTTCCTCCACATCCTCCGGAACCACACTCCCACTCCCTGTCGGCTGTTCCTCCTCTCCTTCGGAGTCAGATTCTAACAAGGGCATGACACTCAACTGCAAATCTAGCTTCGTGTGCGTGTTGTGTGTGTGCCAGCCACCACTTTCTGTGAGTGAAACTGTGCCGGCCCATATCTCACTCGGCCTAGTTCTGAATAGGCCACGGCCCAGTAGTGGCCCAGAGGTTGGGGACCCTTGCCATACATATTATTCATTTTCTGCTGTTAGTTCAACCAATAGATACAGTGTCCATGCAGTACCTGGAAGAAAACCTTTTTTCCCCACTTCACTGGAATGACTACCAAGGGCTGTTTTTCTGATCTTCATTTCGCTGTGGTCCGCTTTATAAAAGGCGAACAAAGTGCTGACTCTGTCACAATATCTTTTCTTAGCTGGACTTCAGTTAACAGCCTTTAAAATGCAGGGTATTGTTTTTATTGCTTGATGGACACATAATTGCACACCGAGTTGCTTTTTACCTCTTCCTTATTTTTAAGATAATGCATTTTCAACACATTTGTTTACCATTTTCCCCCCACTTCACACTTATTTTAATATGTCTTCTGACTGCAGAGAGTCCGCAAGCTGTACTTTTATTCTAGATTCTCAGTGTTTATAGGTTGGACCCTGCTGGGAGAAACAAATATAAAAATGCCCTGAATGATGTAATGACCACTATGCGCAACCTCTCTATGGTAACTGACAATACTCTGCGATATTAAAAACATTTCCAGGTTCCAGTTCAGAAATGTGCTGTAGCCTCACTTCGGAAGGAGGGGATGAAAGCAGTGTGAGAGAGAAGCAAGAATGTGGGTTAGCCAAGGATCCTCACAAAAGATTTCAGATGTCTGCATCCAAATGTCTGACAAATGGAGCACTTCATCCTAGCTTGCTTTTCTGCTAACAACCACCCACTCCTCAGCCTTCCAAGCAGAGGTGGTATTCAGCAGGTTCTGACCAGTTCTGGAGAACCAATAGCGGAAATTTTGAATAGTTCGGAGAACCGGCACATACCACCTCTGACTGTCCCCATCCCCATCTATTCTCTGCCTCCCAAATCCCAGCTGATCAGCTGGGTCTTCTTTTGTTGCCCTGCACAGGAGAACGGAGTTGGAAAGCAGGTTAGTAGGGTGGGGAAGGAATGGGATTTTGTAGTAAACTTTCCTCAGGAGCAGGGAGGGAGTGGAGACTCTACAAAATCCTTCTCCTGCTACACCCACCAAGCCATGCCCACCAAGCCCACAGAACCGGTAGTAAAAAAATTTGAATCCCGCCACTGCTTCCAAGGTGAAGTTCTAGCTAAAATTCCAAAGTCTCTGAAAGAAGGCAGGCTTTTTCAATCATTCCATATTGGATAAGGTTGGGGGCAATTACCTAAGATGGCATTTTTCCAATCATAGATCTGGATTCAGCACCCTGATGTAGGAGAACTTGCCAGAAATTAGTCTGAAGTTTTTGCAGAAGTTAGGGGAAAAAAAAAAAAAAGGTTGGTTTTTGTTTTTTAAAAATAACAATACTAATTTCTTTTTAAAAAAGCAAAAACAAATGTTCCTATTGAAAGAGATGAAGATTCTTTCCATGGTAATTGTTCTGGGCTCCCACTTGCTATTATTTTGTGAATTCTGTGATATTTTTTTAAGCTCCCTAAAATGGGCCTTGAAAGGCGGTGGGGGAGAATTAAACATTTGTTTAAGGTGTCTCTTAGAGTCACCGAAACTGAGTATTCATTGCAGCACAATAAACAATCCATTGAAGAATTTCAAAGGTACTCGGAGCCTCTAGTAGAATATCTCTAAAATTACTACGTTGGTTCCATATGCTGTCAGGGCACACCAGAGAGAATACGCATTAAAAGCTTGCATTCCCTATAGTGGAATGTGGCCTCGATGAAGGAATGAGAAGATATTAGGGGAGGAGAAATAACAACTCAATCCTGAAAAATGGGATGGGATGAGTAAGAACTTAACGGAATCAACATGCCACCATCTTTATTTCATTTGGTATAAATGGAGAGAAAGGGAAATTCTAGCAGGCTTTCAAGATTCATTCTTATTTAGCAAAGTCAATTTTTGCCTTCATTATATCTTTTGTGGACAGATACATGAAATAAGAATAAAAATGAAATGAAAAGCCAGCTAGGTGACATTGAGTCAGCACTCTGTCAGCCTAACTCACCCCTCAGGGTTGCTGTTATGAGGAAAATAAGAGGAAAAAGGAGTATTAGGTATTTTCTCTGTCTTGAGCTTAAATCAGTATAAATATTTTGGCTGAGCCAAATACCTTGGCAACAGCAATGTAACTTTAAAAGCTTAGTTTCATTGTAGAGCTTAGAAATTATCACAAAAACTTCAATAACACATTGTGCTATTATATTTGCCCCTCCTTCCTCCACACCCCTGTTCAGATTTAAACCACGCTCATCCCTTTAGCATCAGAACAAAGCATATACAAATAGCGATGAAGTACCAGATTTAGCCACTATGATTTCCTCAGCAAAAAGCTTCAGAGCATTCAAATTGGAAATCAGTAATTAAGGTCCCTGATACCAGAGTGATAAGATGAAAAGTATCCCACATTTCCCATTTCTGAAAAGTGACAACTGTGCGAGAGAGTAAGAAAGTGATGCTCCGTAAATTAAAAAAAAAAAATGGTAACAAGAAGAAATCTTGTCATGAACAGTGGGATGGCAATTACTTTGAAGGCAAATGTGCCCTTGTAAAATCTGAAATCAATTACCAGCTATTTGTGGAAATAGTTTCATGTAAATATGGCACATAAATGGCATGCAGAATGGAAAATTGGAGAAGGCCTGGAAGATGATTTAATAATACAGGCAGGATAGCAGTCCTATTTTTAAAAATAATAATTATAAGTGCATGATATATTCTGAACATGGTTACCAATTGATTGGAGTTAATTGGCTAATCAGTTAACTGTCTAGGATTTATTTGCTGAATCATTACGCTGATAATATCTTTTGCTTATGCTGCAATATCTCATCAGCTTAGTGAAGGAGAAGATAACATTTCATAGAGTATAATGGCTACTGAAATTTCCTAGGTTGAGAATGATTCTTGACAATAACGAACAATTGCATCCAAACAACGCCAAAGCATAATTTATTGCACAAAATATATTTTATAAATACATCTTTAAAATGTGCCTAAGCGCACCAGCATGCCTACTCTCCCTGTCTTACTGTCCCCATTTATATTTACTTCCTTTGTTCTTGTTTATGTTCATACTTATACTTGTTATCTTGTACATGTTTGACAAAAATATTTGTTTTAATTTTTTTTAAGTAGATCATCTGATAATCAGTGAATAGTTAATGATGCTTTATGATAAGTGCTGGATGAGAAAATCCAGCCTATCCCCAGGTCATGTAGAACCTGACATGGAACAGTGGTCACACATCAGATTTGGTGTTCCTTGACCGAGCCGTGGCTATGTGATCTGAAATTGGGGGAGCCTTTGGTGTCCCCTTTGTCATGATTAGATCATGCCTTGATTACCGTGAGATTCTCCTATAGTGTAGTGGGGCTGGGTTAATTAGCTCAGATCATCCTCTCTTGACTGATGGACCTAGATAGTTTTCAGAGGGACCTGGGGATTGTTCCTGCTGGCAGTGGTGGTATTCTACCAGTTCTGTCCACTTCTGTAGTACTGGTTACTCTGGAAAGCAGCAAACAGAGAGCATACATAGAACTGGTTCTATGTTTGCTGCTGTTTTGGCCCACCCACCCACCTGGGCTCTTACCTGACCTTTATTTCCTGCGTGTTCAACCGCAGCTGCTTTGCGCGACAGCTGCGGTTGAAAAAGCAGGAAAAAAAGTGTTTTTTTTTCAACCGCTATGCACCCGTGCGCAGTGCTGCTCAGCTATCCAGGCAGCTAGATGACGATGATATACATGCGTGCACAAAATGTAAAATCACCAAACCGGTAGTTACACCGGTCGGATCCCACGCCTGCCTGCTGGTCTGTTGTATGGTCCATCTGATGCCTTTGTTGCCACTTGGAATAACTTGGCAGATGTGGTGGAATCTCCAGACAGACTAGGGAGAGGAGTGAGAAGACTGGCAAGCTTGCAGGGAAAGAAGTGATGGAGGCCACCACCACACCCACCAGAAAATTCTGAAGCCTTTATCTGATTGTACTCAGTCGGACGAGATTTATGTCAAGCACCAGGAACTAGAACAACGCCATGAGCCAATCAGAGTTGCTTCTTTATTATTCCCATTCTATTTAGAAGAATCCTGCCAGAATTGGGGGATTCCCTGACAGCAGCTGATGTTTTGGATCAGATCACCCCTACGGCATGCAGTCTACTTCTCTCTTGTGAATCCTGTCCCACCCCAGAGTCAGAGGGACATGAAAGAGATGTGATATTCTACAGGGAATGGACTCAACCAAAGATGGGTTAGAGGCCACTAGTAAAGCCTACCTTGTGAAGGTAAGGGCCGGAGGAGCAACAGTACTTCTCCGTCCACATTGCATTTGCAAAAAGCCATCCGATGCACCTGTTTCGGGTGATACATGCCCTCTTGGGTAGAGGATTTCAGGGAACCGCTTGTAGGGATATGGAGAAGAAATTGTTTAGCATCTGTCAGACAATGGCACTCAACTTGGATAACAATAGCACTTAGATTTATATACTGTTTCATAGGGTCTTACAGCACTCTCTAGGTCAAGGGTGTCAAACTTAATTTAATTGAGGACTGCATCAGGGATGTGTTTGACCTTGGGGGGCTGGGGTGGGTGTGGCCAGGGTGGGAGTGTCCAGCTCAACATCACTTGTGTCAGTGGCCTGAGCACTCTACCAGCGAAACAGGCTCCCGAGCTCCATTTCCAATTGCAACATCCTCCTGCAACCCTCGAAATCAGAGCTTGGGAGGGGCAGCCCTTCCAAGCTCCATTTTCATTGGCAGAAGCACTGTGGGCCAGATCTAAGCAGCCCACGGGCTGGAGCCGCTTGAGTTTGACGCCCTTGCTCTAGGTGATTTACAGAGTCATCATACTGCACTCAACAAGCTGAGTCCTCATTTACCAACCTCGGAAGGATGAAAGGCCGAGTCAACCTTGAGATCAAACTTCAGGCTGTGAACAGAGTTAGCCTGAAATACTGCCCTCTAACCACTGCGCCACCAGGATGCTGTAGTTGTTCCAGGTTAACAGATAATCCGAGCTGGAAGGGACCTTGTAGGTCATCTAGTCCAACCCCCCCCACCCAAGCGGGAGACCCTACACCATTTCTGACAAATGACAGTCCAATCTCTTCTTGAAGGTCTCAAGTGATGGCGCTCCCACAACTTCCGAGGGCAAGCTGGTTGATTGTTCTCACTGTCAGAAAGTTTCTCCTTCAGGAGATACTTGTTGTGGAGGATTGTCCACTTATCTGGGATTGGTAGTATCTGTAACTAGATTGTATGAGGGCCTTTTGATAGTGGTCAGGTCAGAGGGTTAGGTGAAAACAAGATCTAAGATAGGTCAAAACACACAGTTTTGGAGTCACATAGTGAAGATTCAAAACACACTAGACAAATAGTGTGGTTGCATGGAGAATGGCAGAGGAAGTGAAATTGATGAAAAATATATGTCTCCTAGTTCTGCTGATAGATCTCTTCCAAAAACCAAAAAATTTACAGAATTCCTGGATTCAGACAAATCGGCCATCAAAAGGGACATAGAAATAAACAATATTTGCATAACATTCAAAACAGTGGACTCCACAGATCTCTTCTTTTGGTGGAGGAATACTAGTTTAATATCATCTGAAATGGAAAGAAGGAAAAAATGGAGGCACATGCAGATACAAGCAATGGTCTTGAGCAAAAATATGGAACTCTTAACCATTAGTTACATTTCATAAAAGACGTATTCACTCTCACTGTCCCCAAAGCCCAAAGTTGAAATGGAGAAAAATTTTGCATAATCTTAGTAACAATGTTAGGCACTTTTGTTTTACTGGTTTAATAGTGTTACTGGCTTTTGCTAGGTGAATTTATATATAAGCAATCAAGAACCGAGTTAATTGAATAGCCAACTTGGGAAATAAAGTGTTGTGTAGCGACTTTAACGTTTAATATCTAAATCTTTAATCTCTTAGATGTAACTTTTTGTCATTTGTGTTTGCAATTATAAAGAGGAATTTAATGGTCTGTACTTGAGAAATCTGCATCATAAGTTAGGAAGGTTTTCTCTTGTCATCACCCTCAATTTCAAATATCCATGCAATATGGTTTAGTAAATAAATCCAAGTTTGCATTTCTGACAAGTACAGATAATCCTCGACCTACAACCATGATAAACCCCCCAATTTTTGTTGCTAAGTGAGACATTTGTTAAGTTAATTTCGCCCCATTTTACAACCTTTCCTGCCACGGATGTTAAGTGTAACATTGCAGTTGTTAAATTAGTGACATGTGGGTTAAGTGAATCTGGCTTCCCCATTGACTTTGCTTGTTTGCAGGTCACAAAATGGGATCCCATGACTCCACGCTACTGCAACCGTCACAAATACGAATCAATTGCTGAGCGTCTGAGTCAGTGGTGGGATTCAAAAATTTTTTACTACCGGTTCGGTGGGCGTGGCTTGGTGGGCGTGGCAGGGGAAACATTACAAAATCCCCATTCCCTCCCCACTCCACTAACCTGCTTTCCAGCTCCGTTCTCCTGTACAGGGCAACAAAAGAAGACCCAGCCAATCAGCTGGCACTCAGGAGGCAGAGAATAGGTGGGGGCAGTCTGAGGTGTGGTATTTGCTGGTTCTCCAGAACTACTCATAATTTCCGCTACCGGTTCTCCAGAATTGGTCAGAACCTGCGGAATACCACCTCTGGTCTGAGTTTTGATCATGTGACCATGGGGATGCTGCAGTAGTCGTCTGTGTAGTAAACATTTCCCTCGGAATTTGTTGTAATAATAGTCACAATCATCTTGAGGTTAAGCATGTCACTTCTGCTGCGGTTTTCAATTCACCTACATAAGTACAGCTAGTCCTCGACTTACAGCAGTCCTTTTAGTGACCGTTCAAAGTGACGACAACACTGAAAAAAGTGACTTATGACTGTTTTTCACACTTACCACCATTGTAGCCTCCCCACCGTCATGTGATCAAAAGTCAGACGTTTGGCAACTGACTCATATTTATGACGGTTGCAGTGTCCCTAGGTCATGTGATGGGTGACTTCTGTTTCCTTCTGACAGGCAAAACCAATGGGAGAGTCAGATTCACTCAACAACCATGTTACTAACTTAAGACCTGCAGTGATTCACTTAACGACTGTGGCAAGAAAGGTTGTAAAAGGGGGCAAAACTCATTTAACAAATGTTTTGCTTAGCAACAGAAATTTTGGTATCAGTTGTCAGGTTAACTCAAGGACTACCTGTATTTTCTTGCAATTTACCATGTTTATATATCTATATGTATATCTATATCTATCTACCTACCTACCTTTATCTATCTATCTATCTATCTATCTATCTATCTATCTATCTATCTATCTATCTATCCATCATCTATCTATCTATTTATTATCTATCTATCTATCTATCTATCTATCTATCTATCTATCTATCTATCGTTTAAATCACAATGGATATCCTTGATTCTTTATCTTAAGCAGACACCTAAGACATATGGACCTTGCAATTAATATTCCCAAAGCCACTGGAATGCTGAAATAGCTTAAGCATCATCCATATATTCATTGCTTCCAGCATATCAATTTTCAGTGACTTTGTTCAAACTCATGCAAGCCATAGTTTTCTGATTACTGGACAGCTTACATTTTTGCTATGCTGATTTACAGTAGTCTTCATTTAGTGATTACCATTGGGGCCAGCAACTCCATTTACTAAGTGTCACAATCCCCAGGCAGAAAAACTACATGACTAATGGACGCATTAAATAAGATACAGATTAACAGATTTGGAAGGAACCTTGTAGGTCATCTAGTCCAACCCACCGCCCAAGCAGACCCTACACTGTGTCTGACAGATGGCAGTCCAGTCTCTTCTTAAAAACCTCAAATGATGAAGCTCCCACAACTTCTAAGGGCAATCTGTTCCATTGGTTGATTGTTCTCACTGTCAGAAAGTTTATCCTTATTTCCAGGTCGAATCTCTCCTTGTTCAGTTTCCATCCATTATTCCTTGTCTGGCCTTCAGGTGCTTTGGAAAATAGCCTGACCCTCTCTCTTTGGCAGCCCTTCAGATATTAGATCACTGCTATTTGTCACCCCTGGTCTTTCTCTTCCCTTCAAGGATCACAACTTAGGATTTCACTGTTGCATTCTCTCTAACTCTGATTGACACAGGCCGGTTGGGAGGGACCCAAATGTTGATCACGTGACCATGGGATCGTAAATGTGCACCAGTTATGAAGTGCCCGAATGGCACTCGTGTGACAGAGATCCTGCAATGGACCTAAATGTGAGGATCACAAAGCTGTTGTCTTTTTGTTACATTCTTGAAACGTTGAATGGTTGCTAAACAAGGCAGTTGGTAAATGAGGACTCCCCATATCCCTCCACCTACCTTTGCCGCAGAGTCACAAATACTTCAGAGGTCTTTCAGATATGTTGTAATTCATGAACTGAGTTTGCATTTGCACCCACATTTTCAGGGTTCCCAGCTCCGAGGTACTTGCTGGACTTCTGTTTCGAATGCGGTGGGAACATAAATGGTCAGTCTGTTTATTTATCAACGTTCTGAGATATCAGAATTAATCGTATAACAGAAAAGGAGAATTTATTCATCGCTGCTTCTTAATTAAAATTGTTAAAGTATTTCGAAGGTAGTAAAGATTCTGTACGGAATAAAAATAAGACAGTCCTTGCCTCTTGTTTAAAGGACATGAATAAAAAAAATCCACAGAAATAGGGAAGGAGAGAAAAGAAAAGAAAAGAAAAGAAAAGAAAAGAAAAGAAGGAGGTCCACTTAGCCAGCTAAGTAGTAATTCTTGAAATGATCATCTGGAACGATGAACAATTCAAGCGGCAAAGGCACCAGATATTGGCGGCTGCTTGACCGTTGAGCTAGGAAGGCTGGGCTCAATCAGCCATGTTATTCCTTCTGACTCAATCAGGTAGAATGACTATAGATGGAATTTCAGGTAAAGGAAAGATCATCTTAGTAAGAAGCTCTATATTTTGACATAGAGGTAAGGAATATTTCATTATTTCAAAAGCAATAAGGAGATGTGGATGTCTCAGTCAGGAATAGGAAAGGGGTCCCGCATAAGGGTGTTTCATATCATTCAGTGTGATTGCTACTGTTTAGATAAAGTCAAAATCTCTGCCGAGGCCAGCTCATTAATTCCGTTTCCTTGACAGTCGTTGCCCGCTTTTCAAATATATTAGAATGACAACTCCTAGAATCCCAGCTAACCTGTCAGTTCTGGAAGAAATAATCCCCAAACATTTGGAAGGCTTTCTTATGTTCTTCCCCTTGACAGATGTTAAAATGTGAGCAGACAGTTTTAAACCTGACCTTACCTATGTCCCAAAATCATAATAAAGAATGAATGAATCACATGGGTGGCTAGTCATTTTTGAACTGTAGTGCTCTACAACTAATAGGCATGTCAATTTATGTTTTTGAAAAAGCCTTTAGGTGCTGATAGCCTGATCTCAGTTAACTGTGCTTGACTATGCTTTATTTTACTCACTTACGAAATCAATGGGATGTAATCTCCTTAAAACAGTTTATTGAGAGGTTTTAGTAGTTACCTAATAATTGCATTCATATTCTGGGGAAACCCTCATCAATTGTTCTCTCTCGTTCTCTCTCTCCCCCACTGCCCTCCTTCTCTTCTCTTCTCTTCTCTTCTCTTCTCTTCTCTTCTCTTCTCTTCTCTCTCTGTCTCTCTCCTCTCTCTCTTTCTCTCCCCCTCTCTTCTCTCCCCTCTCTGTCTCTCTCTCTCTCCTCTCTCCCCCCTCTTCTCTCTCTTCTGTCTCCCTCCTTCTCTTCTCTTCTCTTCTCTTCTCTTCTCTTCTCTTCTCTTCTCTTCTCTTCTCTTCTCTTCTCTTCTCTGTCTCTCTCTCTCTGTGTCACTCTCTCTCTTCCCCTTCTCTCTCTCCTCTCTCTGACTCCCCCTCTCTCTCTCTCTCTCCTCTCTTTCCTCTCTCTCCCCGTCTCTTCTCTCTCTGTGTCTCTCTCTCTCCCTTCCCCCTCTCCTCTCTCTCTTTTCTGTCTCTCTGTCTCTCCTCTCTCCCTTCTCTCTCCCTTCTCTCTCCCTTCTCTCTCCCCTCTCTCCCCCCTCTCTCTTTCTGTATCTCTCTCCCTCCATCTTCCGCCCTATCTATAGATATGTAGATATTATTTTAAGCATGACTCCAAACATTTCATGAAAGTCCCACTGAATGACACCACCAGAGATCTGTAATGACATAATAGCCTCAGATATCATTAGCTGTGTGGGTAGTAAGTGATATACGGTTACCTGGACTGCAAAATCTGAACGAACACTAGACTAGATGGCAGCATTTGGATTTTTCAACCAAGAATGGTCATTTGGATTTCTTCAGCTAAGAAGCTGTACAGGTAATCCTCGACTTAAAACAGTTCGCTTAATGACCATTCAAAGATACAATGGCACTGAAAAAAAGTGACTTATGGCCATTTTTCACACTTATGACCATTGCAGCATCCTCATGGTCAGGTGATTTACATTTGGATGCTTGACAGCTGACTCACATTGATGACGGTTGCAGTGTCCTGTGATCATCTTTTTGCAACCTTCTGACAAGTAGTCAGTGGGGATTCACTTAATAACTATATTACTAATTTAACAACTTCCATGATTCACTTAACAAATGTGATGAGAAAAAGTCATGAAATGGGGCAAATCTTACTTAACAAATTTCTCACTTAGCAAGATACATTTTGGGCTCAACTGTGGCCATAGGTTGAGGACTACCTTTACTTAAGACCTACCCAAACTCATTTGCCATGATAGGGCAGTGGAGCACTACAATTCAATACTCTTGTATTTGGAATAGGAAGGAAATTATCCTGTGTTTCATATCCAGGAACAAAATAATAGGCTGGTTCCACTGACATCAATTTAACTCTTGGTAAGGGACTGTATTAGTAAGCGTCTGAAGATCTGGTGGGAAGTTTCAGCCGTGATCAGTGCCTCGAATGGGTGGGTGGTTGGGGCCTAAGCTTATAAAGCCTCTCTTCGCAGGGGCTTCATCATTTTATTTTGTGAGCTTAAAGATCCTTCTCTTCCCTCTTAATATGGAGTACCAGGAATTAAGCGATAGGCCACTCATTAGACTTCTATCTTCTGCAGAATGTAGAATTATAATCCTCAGATATTCTTTGTCAGGTATGTCTGATAATGGCTCTATCCAACGTTTGATGAAGAGGCAGCAATCCACAAAGTCTTGGCTCCTTATCTCCGAGTAATATTAATCTTTGGTCAGGGACTGTGCTCCAATATCAAAGAATTCTCAGTATTTTAAACATTTTCCTAGCAACACCTGGAGGGGATAGATATAAGAATGGAAATATATTTGTATATGCTTGTTCTTTTGCTTATTTTTTCCCTTTTATAATACATGTTTCAGGGAATGTAAGCCTGTCCTTGAGCTTTTGTAATTTTTACCATCAGAAATCACAGGGAGGCAGGTATATTAGATTTTCTTCCCTATCTCTCCCTTGAAGCATAGAAACTGATATATTTTATAACCCCTAGGGGACTATCCTAACATTTGAAGATTAAAGCCTTAATCGGTTAATCAACTACTGCTAGTGCAGATTAGCCTGCCTCCTTTTCCAATTCTAGATATATATTTGCAGACTATATTACTATGTTATTTCTGAGGAAAAATAAGTTTAAATATAGAGCTGATCCTTACAAGAATTATTAGTGAAGAGAGCCTTGCTATAAAATACCCAGGCTCTGGTGTGTGTGTGTGTGTGTGTGTGTGTGTGTGTGTACGCACGCACACACGCACACACACACACACACACACACCAGATGTTCTCAGGAAAAACAAACATGCTGTCAAACCTAATCAGCTATAAATCTCAAAGCTTGTTAAAGAATATTAATCCCCTCATTATGTTCGGAATATCTGTATCTATAATTATTGCAAAAAGTTCACTCTCTGGTTTCAATGCAGTGTTAGAAATCAAAACATTAATGTTTGCAAATGTTCCTTATATTTTGAGGCAGATTGGTCGACTGAAGAATATTCCAGAATTATCCGGTGCCATTGCTAAATTCAGCCCAGAATCTGTAGTTTCCTGTGTTCATATAAAAAACAATAAGGTTTCATTCTTCAGGACCAAGCAAGAAAACAAGGAAGAAAATAAATAAATAAAAAGAATGGTTGGAATCCTTGAGAATAAAGAATACAGTGGCATAGACATTTGCCTCCATCTAAAATGATAAAAATATGCGCCGTGACACTCCTTCTTTATTAGCATACAACATTACGATGAAGTCACAAAAGAAGCAGAATTTGTACTGTGAACTCATGTTTCTTGTTTCATTACTTGTTCCTTTGCAAGCTCTCTGACAATTTTTGATCCTGTTGGGACTGCAGCTCCCAGATTCCCACAAGAGTGGCCTTCCTAATTCATATGCACCAATTTGGGATAAGAATAGGTTTGCTCTCCCTTTGTTTTCATTTTACTTATCTGTTATTATATTAAGCTCGGTTTTATGATGCTTGGTTCCCTGGAAAAGCAAATGTTTCATCTGAATAATCATGGAGTCTGTTTTATATTATAAATGTGGGGGGCAGGGAGTTCATAAACTTTGATTACTCAATCTACAATTATTCTTCGGAGACCATTTTAAAGTAATGAAGGCATATTGCACCAATCTACCGTTATGGTCATTTATATAATAGCATAATTACACCAAGCAATTAACTTGAGATTTCTGGTCTTCAATCAGAAATCCTTTCAGTGGAACAGAATGACTTTTCATCTTCATCATCTCTCTGTCTTTCTATCCATATATGTATGCATTACATGTTTTAAACTTTGTGAAACCTGCTTTATATTTTGAAAGAGAGAGAGAGAGAGAGAGAGATTTGTGGTTCAGACAAAAAGTGTAATTTAAATTTGTGTTTAATAAATAGAACTACTCAGCTTTTCTCAAATAGGGACTTGTTCTTATCAGCTGTAATATGTTTTACTGCCTGAGATTGTTAGCAGCAGTATCTAGTGTTGATCATTTCTCTCTTGTACCAGTTTCAATGTGCTTTTTGATGGGGCTACTTATTAAATTATCCCTGTTAGAGAAAATAGCTCTTTGCAAGGAGAACAAGGAAACAGCAGTTGATTATAAAAGCTTGATTGTTTACAACTATTGACTGGTTTTCTCCAAGGAGCTTATTAATTTTCAACTTCCGATTGCTTCATATCCTTCCAAATATGTTTGCCTGCTTCAGGGTGCTCTTTCTGGATACTCCTGCAATGGAAGTGGCACAAAAAATCAGCAAATACAGCCATCAGTGCAAAAGCATCCATAGTTCAAGATGTGTTTAAAAAATACTTCTAATTTATTTACTTTATTTATATGATTGTTTTCTTGGATTCAATCATGTCAGTCACTCAGAGACTGCTGAGACAAGGTTTTTCATAAGTGGTTTGCCACTGCTTAGGGCCAAGAGAAGTGACGGGCCCAGGGCCACCCAGCTGACTTTGTGCCTAAGGCGGGATTCAATCTCAGTCTACCTGTTTCTAGCTGATTCCTTAACTCCTACACAAAGCTGATTATTTATACGATAGTTTGGGTTACTTTAAAACAATTATATAAATATTTCGTTATCACAATTTGGACACTTTCTAAATTATGGGGAGGAACCTGTCGGAAGGATACTGGTCAGAAGCCAGGAGAGAAGGAGTCAAGCAGGAAATTAGTCTAGAATTCTTATGTAGGCACAAAAGGCAAGGTCCAATGCCTTCCCCCCCAACAATTGCCATTGAACCTTATCTAGTCTTTCCTAGATAAATGTCACTCTAGGAAGATTCCTGTAAAATAGTCGTTGAGCAATAAAGTGTGCTCATTTTACTGTGTGATGTGGTTGTTCATGCTGACTGAGCTAGATATTATTTAAGAATTGCTAAAAGTCTATCTAATCTGTGTAAGTTATCTATCTGTCTCTCTGTCTCAAGTTAAATTACATATTGGTGTGAATATCCAGACCCAGGCATATGCTTTGTATTAATCTATAATGTTTTTAAAGGCCTAGTGTGATAAAAGAGTCCAGCTATTGAGGTTAGTGTTAGGAATGATAGTCACCTAACCAGTTGGGTTGGCAATATATAAACCAGTACAGTAATTTAATACTGTATCTTTAAGAAAATGCTGTAATTGTGATTGGCTGGTGTTCCTCCAATGGCCATAACCTGGTTTCTTTCTCCTTGCATTTCCTGTTTTGCCGTTTTGCCTGATCGTCGTTCTGCTTGGATTGCTGTGAGTCTTGCAACTGTTAGCAAACTCCATTTACTGAACTTTGTTTATGATACTTGACTTCATTTTTGGATTATCCCTGGACAGATATTAACTGCTTTGACCATGCATGATTTGGACTGTTTGTTGGACTTTGTTTACCCGTTTACTGGAAGTATTTCACCTTTTTTACTATTTGCAGTCCCATTGTGTTTTCTAATTCTACTTTCTGTTTTGTTGAACAGTTTTTGACTGTCATCTTAGTTTTATTTTTATTTATTTTAAATCCTGCTGCTTCCCCAAATTTTTCTATTTGTTGCAAAAATATTGGCCCCGAATTCATTGGATCTTCACTATAAATACCAAATCATCAGCAAATGGCTGAACTTTATATTCCTCATTTCTAATTTTAATTCCATAAACCTCTGGGTTTTGTCTGGTTGCAGCTAGCAGCACTTCTAAAGACAAGATAAATAACAGAGGCGATAATGGACACCCTTGTCCCACTCCTTTTGCAATTTCAAAATCTTCATTACGATCTCTATTTTTAATTTATGGGACAACCACCTTCCTGGTTTATTTGCTGATTCAGAGAAATTATGTTTAAGAGTTTTTAGTTACATGCATTTCCCTCAATATCTATCAAATTTAGTTCATGTCTAATTTAGTTCATGTCTAATTTAGTTCATGTCTAAGCATCCCTACTTCTTTCTTAACTTCCATATTCTTTGGATCTTTTTGGAGCTCATATTCAATTTTTTTAATCCTTTCTTGTAATTTGTTCTGTTTCTTCCATTTTTCTTTATTTTTCTTAGCTATATAGGCTATTGATATGCCTCCCACGAAGGCCTTTGTAGTGTCCCATAAATTTTGTAAACTAGTATCTTGTTTTAGATTAACCTTAAACAAAGTTGCTAACTCGTTTTTAATTTGTGAGATATATTCTTTTTCCTTTGTTATTTGTGAATTTAATATCCATCTCCTTTTCCTTTTACTATGTCCTTTCCATGTAATTTTTACCGGGCTATGGTCAGCCCATATATTAGGCATTATCTCTACTTCACTAATGTCTTTCTCGATTGCCCCATTAACCCATACCATATCAATTCTGGACCATGATTTTTGTGGACTAGAATAAAATGTATATTTCTTCTCATTTGAATTCCTCTTCCTCCATATATCTTCCAAATTGGTCTCATGTGTTAAATAAAAAAAAATTGGGGGTAAAATTCTCTTTTTTTTCTTCCTAATTCCTTCCATACTAATATAGTCTTTTTTAACATCAACAATGGCATTGAAGTCCCCTATCAAGCAAATATTTTCTTCACCTACACTAATTATTTTATCATACAGTCCCTTATAAAACTTATCATTAGGGGCATATATCCCCACTAATAGTAATTGTTTTTGATGTAAATTAATTTGTATCATTAAAATTCTGCCTTGTTCATCTGCATAGATTTTTTTTGCATTTATCCCTTTTTTATGTAAATTGCTACCCCCATTTTCTTTTGATCTGCCAATGCTGTAAATAATACACCAACTTGGGATATTCTAGATATTTTTTATGCTGTTTTTGGATATGTAGCTCCTGTAGGCGTATAATATCAACATTTTGTTTAGTTAATTTGGTTAATATTTGTTTCCTCTTGATCTGGGAGTTTAATCCATTGATGTTTGTTGAGAGTAATTTGATCTCTTCTTCCATTGTTAATTCTGAGTCTACCTAAATCTTCTGTTTGTTCTTGCTTTTCTTTGGGGTCTTGTTCTTAGTCCTTCTCTTCTTGGGTATTCTCTCGTTTCTTTGCCTCTCTCTTCTTGGTCCATTTCCTGTATTCCCTGTTGCTGATCTTCTTGTTGGTCCTCCTGACTCTTGCTTTCTGACTCTTCTGTACTGCTCCCCTCTTCCTCTGTTTCCATCAACTGATTGTAAAATTCTTGTGCCTTTTCAATACTATCAATTTTTACTCTTCTTTCTTGCCACACTAGCATTCCTTCGGGGACCAGCCATTGGAACCAGATGTTTTGTTTATTCAGGAGTATCGCCAGAGATCTGTAGTCCTTCCTCAACTCTCTTACCCACCTCGGAATTTGTTTCAAGGTCGTGATCTCTTTTTCTTTATACACCATCGGCTCGTCCTTTGTGATTCTGTATACAATATATCTTACATTTTTTCTGGCGAACCTGATGTGGACCTCTCTAGGCAGCTTGTTTTGTCTGGTGTAGTTTGTATGGATTCGGTACACCTCATCTAATTCTTTCATTATTTCCTGTTGGTCCCTTTGCAATGCCTCTGCTATTAAGGGGGACATTATGTCTCCCAGGTCCTCATCTTTGGATTCCAATACATTTTGGAACCTCAAATAGAATGTTGCACGTTCCATTTCGAGATGGATAATCAAATCTTCTAAGTCTCTGTTCATCTCTATTACTTTCCTATCCATCCCTTCCAATCTCTTATCTGTTTGTTCAGCTTTAGTTTCTATATTCTTTATTCTTTGTTCATTCTTCTCCAGTGTCTCTTGGATCGTTCCCATCTTCTCCTCTAAATTTTGAATCTTACCCTTCATTTCTCCCATTTCCGTCTTCATATCTGTATGGTTATTAACCATTGTCTCCTGCATTTTAAGCATCGTTTCCTGAATAGCTGTTAATGTTGCTTGCATCATCTGCATGTTGGCCGCATTGCTCATCTTTTCTGTATTCAACATTCCTTTTATTGTTTTTTGGCCCGCTGGAGATGCAATAGACATTGATGAACCAGACATCGGTTTTTTCCCTTTCAGGTTCGCTGTTGTAGTACTGGTCATATTCCTAACTTTATTGTAGATATCTTCTCACTTTACCATTCACTATTTGATTTCTTTTGTTATTAGTTCTATTCAGTAGTTTCCCTTAGAATATAAATATCTTTTCCCACTTACGATATTCTAAATTATTCCGATTTGATTCAATCTTTTATAGAATCTGAAACTAACTGAATCACCAAAATTAAAGAAGATAAAGAAGGGAGAGAGCTAAAGGGATGACAGGAAGGATAATATCAAAATGAGAGAGAAAAGAGAGAAAGAGTGTAATATAATATCCTAAAATATACTTGCTATAAATTGTTCTTATACAACTATTTTATATTACTATATTATGGTATATCAACTGTATCTTTAACTGTAAAGTTCGGTTTCCTTTAAATAATTCTATATTCCACTTCTTATATATATGACCTTACTTATTTCATTAGTTGTTAGTAATCAATCAATCAATAATCATCAAAATAGTATTTCACCAGTTTTTACAGTTTCATATCATTTAAACTTTTAAATTCTTAATAAATTCAATCAAACCTTAATCAAAATGTTATTTCATTGATTATATTCTATGAAAAGAAGTCCAGTAATATTCAGTCACTTTCCTTTCCTTGTCTATTCACGTTTTGTTTAGTCACAGTCTGTTACATCAGCTTCTCTTCTCTCTGTATAAACTCAAAATTTCACTTCCGTTCTTGGGTTTAGTCCTATCTCTTACTTTTTTTCCACTGTTCTTCTTTTACAAGTCACAGATCCATCAGGTTGAACTCCAAATTCCTAGATAATCAGTCTAAATCAACTCCAAATTTTTCAGAACAAGTCCAAGACACCAGTCAATCTTTAATCAACTAAATCGGCTTTGATCTCTGTCTTAAGAGTTCCTTGCTTTCACCACCGGATCGCCATTTCCCTTTGGACTTCCGTCCTCTTATTTAAGACAGTTCTGCCGTCTCTCTCTGCTGTTTGTCTCCTCGACTTTCACTTTCCACCTCCTTCACTCCAAGTTCAATCCATCAATTGATACCAAAAATGCTGTTTATGCTCTGGTATCTTCCTCATTGGGCTAAAGCGCAACTTCGGTCTGCCATCGAGATGGCTGATCACTCACACATCAGAGGAAATGAAGTCTCTCTTGAAGCTGTCAACAGTCGCCGCTGTCAAACTTCTCCTCGGGCTTCCTCACACCTTCGTCTTCCCGCCCAAGGTCTACGTGCCCCACATTGGGGCTTTCAAACGCGCGGATTGGGGAAGAGAGAGCTGAGCTTGCTCTTCTCTCCCCATCCCACCGCAGCACTGCAACCGGAAGTCCCTCGTATGGTATTTGGTTTTGTTCTGGTATTTTCCCGTGTCTTTATAGTTGTGCTTTTAAAGTTATAGCAACGTTTTGGCAGAATCTCATCTGCCATCATCAGGCTTGTGTATTGAGTTTGTCTTCATCGTGTGTGTCAGGCTTTCGCAGTCGTTTCACAGCACCAAATTTAAAACAGAACCGGCTGCAAAAGCCTGACACACACAACGAAGACAAACTCAGTACACAAGCCTGATGATGGCAGATGAGATTCTGCCAAAACGTCGCTATAACCACACACACACACACACACACATAAAAAACATAATGATTCAAAAATTATTCAATAAATCAAAATCACAGCTCTAATAAATGCTATCAAATTCAACACAATCATATTATCATATAAACCTTAACATCTTACAACATCAATGCAGTTGAGTGACTAAAATGGTAACACCTGTGATTTTCATGTGTTAATAAGCTGTGTTTGCAAATGATTCTGTGAAGCATTAAATATTAGCATTTTTGTGCAGCAAATTAGTAAGAATTATATTTATATTCTGTACAACAGTAATGTATTATAAATGATTCTCTTTAATCAAAACTTTTAAAAATATTTTATTTTTGATGGATATGTGATATATTAAGTTTGTAATCCTTCCCTTATCCCATTTTTTGTCTTTTGTTTTTGTCTTCTGTTGCAATTTTTGGTATTTTGTTTTGTTTTTGTTTTTCAATTGGAGGAGTTTGTAAAAACTTTTCAAAACGAATAAAGTAATGAAAATGCAATAATTATTTCTTTAGAAATAAATGTTTTTGTGAGGGTTCTTTTTAGGTTTAAAGGCTTTAGGTTTTTTTACTAGAAGTATTCTCTGAAAGACGAGTCCTTGTCTCTGGATATTTTCTATACGACTGTATCTTCACTATCTTCAAGAGATCTAATTAGTGTTGAGAAATAACTTAGAAGGAGAAAGACAATCACGCCAAGTGTTTGCAGTAAGGATAAGTTAAAGTCAGTTGGCATTTCTGAATCATTTATCAATAACATTGGAAATGTGTTAGAATTCAATCACAGCATCTGGAAATCCCCCAAATGCCTTTTTGAGTAGAAAATGCTGCCAAATTGCAGAGACCCCAGTTGAAAAGAGGTGCCAATGACATTCACTTATTGGATAAACTGTTTTCCCACTGTGAGACAATTGTGAGTTTAATCTGAAATTGCATATAATGTGGTAAGGGTCTCACCCTTTATGCAGCCAGTATCAAGCAAAGATAGGTTAAATGGATGCTGCTCTTCCATTTTTTTAAACACAAATAGTGCATTATGGGTAGATTAGAAGATTTATCAGTCAGGAATCCTAGGCCTTAAGCACAGGCAATTGAAATGGATTATTCTAAATGTAACCTACTTCCTGCAGATATGAAATTAATTTATTACATGTATATATAGCATTAAAAATAAAAAAAGAAGAGCCATTTTTATGATGCTGCAGTTATGCTCAGAGTTTTCCTATTAACTTTCACATAGTTGTGTGTTGAGAATTACATTTTCAGGTGTGTTTGTATGTGTGTGTGTGTGAGAGAGAGAGAGAGAGACAGACAGACAGACAGAGAATAGAGAGAGACAGAGACATAGAATGAGCGAGGGAGGGAGGAAGGGGCAAAGGGAATATGTCATGGGAAGCTGTTAGGCTATGTTCTTGCCAAGATATAATCAAACCTGAAATGAGGACTAGTGATTTTTTTTAAAAAAAACTTGCACAGAATGTCTTAGCATTTATAGCTGTTGATTTTGGCTTCTCTGTGTTAAAGTCCATTTAAATACCTGCTGGCATTCTTGTACTACTCTGCCTCTGTTTCAGTACATCCCTGAATAAAAGGGGTCTGAGAGGGGTATGATGTTTTTGGAGTGCTTCATTATCCTCTTTTCCTCCGTTCCATGGATGCAGCAGCTGACTTTCTCTCAATGTCACCTCATGAGAAGTCTCTTTTTACTAGAAGTTCCCTCTTGACAAAATATACATTTTTTAAAAATGGGGGGGGGGTATTCTTTCTGATTATCTAGACTGCAATATCTCAATCTCTGACTCCAACTTGCTACTGAATTCTGGGTGAGTGATAAAGTCCTCCTTCGAAGCCCGTAACTTGTTGCTTATCAGGAGAGGAGAAATGAGGTCTGAAGTTTTTCATTTTTCCTTTCCTCTAAATAAGTGATGCTGCATTCTTAAGAATTTCCAATTCTTCATCCCTTGCAGAACTGTGAATGTTCACTCTTCACCCTTTCCTCACATCTGTGATTCTCTTTCCTTCTTTCCTCTTCTCTTTCGGTGCATAAACCTTAGAATCGAACACTTGAATGAGCCCTAGGCTGGGCTTCCTCCCATGCCGTTGTTCGTATGGTGTAGCATCTATGGCCTTGGTTGGATCACAGATCAGTGGCAGATGGCACTTCATCATTTCTGTTAGGGAACACATTTTCCTCTGTGCTATGCCATTTAATTCTGGGAAAGAGGGGAATGTAATCTGATGTATAATTCCTTGCTTCTTCAGATATTTTTTTCACATTTGCTGCCATATAGTCATGCCCTTTTGCCTATCTGCCACTTCCGTTGCTCATAAAAGCTACAATTTCCTTGAACCTGTCTACTACTTTACTCTTCCTAAGCAAGTACATTCTTGAGCAAAGGGTTTGTTGATATGAAATATATTCTGATCTCTGAAATATATTCGAACTAGAATATTATGTTTTGAATAACCCCGGCAGCATTCTGAAAAGAATGGTCATTTCTGTTTTCCTGATGTCAGACTTTGAAACGCATCCTTTTCTGAAGTCAAACCCCATATTTAATTGTGTTTTCTTAGGTTGCAAAATACGCACAGTACATTTCCTGAACTCAGGACTTACTTTTAAGGGGGAGAAGCACATGACTGTGCTTCCAACATATGAGCCAAGCCACTGTATGCATTTCTAAACACAGGTGTACCTATGGTATAGTTATAAGATCAGGTAGAAAGATTAAGTATAAGTAAATGGACATTAGTAGGAGTTTGTGTTTGATCTCTGTGTGGTTTGTGTATATTTATTCCCCAATCCATGATGACAACACTTTCTCCAGTATGAAACATATTTTTTTAGAAATTATTGGAACCATTCAATGCTAGCTTAGTCATCAACAGTTAACAAATTAGTCCATTGTGTGTATATATCCTACCTGTATTCTGGCATTTCAAGTTGGGACATATCGCATCCTCTCAGAATGTTCTTTCAGAATTAACCACCTAGTTCAAAGTATGGGACGATGAACACACATCTAACTAACTTAATCTAATTTATATTAAGTTTCATGACTTAGTGACAGGATTACAAGATCTGGGCTGGGCAAATCCAGACAACCATTAGACAAGTGACAAAGAACTAGAGTTTTCTGTATTTCTTCCATCATTTCATGGTAATTGTTATCTCACGGTAGTAAGAGTAGCCCTGAAGACTATGTGGCTAAATCATGCAAGCATAAACTTACAACAACTGAAGGAATCAGTTACTAATCTGTCAAGAACACTTGGAAGTAGCTCAACAACAAACAGCAGATTTGAATCTCCCCTTGTCTAGCATTTTAATTACAACCTTAAATAATAATACATGAAGAATTAAAATGAAAAGATAAGAAATGACACATAAAAATCACATTACTTTCCTTCCCAATATCTTGCTACATTTAATTTTTGCTTTAGACACTCCTTTTTAACATGGAATCTAAAGAGAATTTCTAGTCATATTTGGCTAAATCTATTTAACAAATATCACAGAATCATTCGGGTCATAGATTTCTAAACATCTCCTCATGGTAAGCCTCTGGTGCTCAGGAGAATAAATCAACAGAGTTGCTAATTGGTTTCCCTTTTGTTTGGTTGCTTCTATATCTGCTCCAGAGACTAGAAAATATAATTAAATTCCTAAGCCAGCCATTTTTAATCCAAAAAGCCAGTAAGACCAATCAGTTGTCCTAGGAAAATATAAGATGTGCATGTATTGTTTAGAATCAATATTCTTTGTCCCAGACATCTGAATTTAAAATGTATTGGCAATTACATTATTCAGAGGCTTTTCCTCACTTTTTAAAAGTCAGTCAACTACCACATATTGATTTTGATTCTTTTTAATGCAAAGATACCCTGCCATTTTCATGTGCAGCCACTTTGTCGAACGATTGATTCAAGCACGGTAAAAGCTGCTTCATAATACTAGAAATCCTGGACAGAGAACAAAGTACTTATACTTACTGAGTGTGTTTGTTAGAATTTACTTCTTGGCTCAACAGTAAATCACCAGACTTCTTGCAAGTCATTCTTTGTTCAACATGAAGGAACTTGGAACCAAATTGGAAAGGGTTCCATCAATTGTGGTAGATTCTGTCCCTCCTGTTCAGAGGTGATATTAAGCAGGTTCTGACCAGTTCTGGAGAACCGTTAGAGGAAATTTTGAGTACCAGCAAATCCCACCTCTGACTGGAGATTTTACAGTATCCTTCCCCAGCCACGCCCACCAAGCCACAACCACAGAACCGGTAGTAAAAAAATTTGAATCCCACCACTGCTCCTGTTGGCTCATTTGACTGACTATCTGGAGCAGGGCTGTCAAACTTGCAGTCGGTGGGCCGGATGCGTCATGCTCTATCCATGCCCACGCCCGGTTTAGTGAAGGGGAAAAAATCCTGATATGTCATGTGACGACACCATGATGACGCGAGTTTCACACACCCCTGATCTAGAGAATAATTTAGTTCTGTCGCTGAAGCAAAGCATCAGCAGCTTTTTTTTTTTTTAACAGTCAGTGATTTTGTTAGAAGTTATCTATTTACTGACATTTCACACTAAGATCAACTTTCTGACTTTACGTGACAGGAGACTCTCAGGCGTGGTTCAATGTTATTGTCAACGTTGGCTAAACTATAATGTTCAGTCTTTCCCTGCTAATGTTAAAGGTGTCTGAATCGAGAACTAATGGGCCTATTCATCTCCTTTAATGAAAATTACACTTGTAGTAGGGTCAGTTCATCAGGTAGAAGAACTGTAGGTATTTGGGTACTTCAGATTGCCAAATCTCTGGTCAACTTAAAAGCACAAATAGTTCAAAACCTAAACAGAAGAGTCCAGAAAAAGAACCCCAATTAAAAAGCCAAAACACCACACAAGGGGTTTATTGCAAACTTGGGGCCTAAGGGCCAGATGCATCATGCGCTGGCAACACCCATACCCAGTTTAGCGAAGGGGACGTCACGATACATCACGTGACAGCATGAGTTTGACACTTCTGGTCTTATGTAACAAAAAGCCTGAGGAAACAACCACTTTTTGAGGACCCATTTAAATAGGGTCATGCTGTCTTTTATTCAGGGATGTACTTCATTTGGTACACCCCATACAAGAGGACAATGCATTTGGCTTAATTCATTCACTACACTTATAGGCACCAGTATTAGTACTTTGTTGTTTGAACTGTCTATTTAAAAACAAACCGCACCACATCTGCTTCCTTTACATTCTCCTTACCCCATATTACAGGCAGTCCTCAGCAGTTCGTTTAGAGACTGTTCAAAGTTAAAACGGCACTGAAAAATATGACTTAGGACCGTTTTTTGAAGTTACGACCTTTGTGGCATCCCCATGATTGTGTGATCAAAATTCAGATGCCTGGCAAATGGTTCATACTTATGACCATTGCTGTGTCCCAAAGTCATGTAATCCCCCTTTTACGGCCTGACAAGCAAAGTCAACGGGGGAAGCCAGATTCACTTAACAACCGGATTACTAACTTATCACTTGCAGTGTTTCACTTAACAATGTGTGGCAAGAAAGGTCGCAAAATGGGGCAAAATTCACCTAAAAATGCCTCACTTAGCAACATCAATTTGGGACGCAATTAAATCGAGATCATAAATCAAGAACTACCTGTACTTTCTCCCCATAAGAATCGAGGGGTTGATTTTACTTTGCCATTTGAACTCTCACTCAAGGTGAGTTATCTCCATAGCCTCACACTTCACCGGCATGTACTTTTGGTTCTAGCTAAGCTAGGAAACATACTGATGTCTTTTGATTCCCTTATGACTGATCACTCTTGATGACCCACCAAGGACTGGAGGATAAGATAACAGATAAAAAAGGAAGAGAAGAAGATCTATGAGCATCATTAGCAAGGAATTATATGGTTTAGAGGAGTGTATCTAGGATTAAGGGGTAAAAAAGCATGTAAAAGAAATACATTTAATGTTCCCAATTGAGCTCCATGAAATAAGTGCAAGCTGTCCATTGTGTGCCAAGTTCACTATTAAGGACAGGAGTTTATTTCTGTCTTGTCACAGGCAGTTATTGAAGGAATGGTCACTTACATTCTTCAGTCAGGCTGTTCTCTGTGGATTTATATAGCCTTGTAACATCTTGGGAAATGTTCCCAGGGATTCGTTCTCCCCTTTGCTTCTCAAGCTGTAGCTCAAGCTGTTCCACTGCCTGGATAAAAGACTTCATATATGTGACCCGCACAAAAGAATGGTCAGAAAACAGAACGTAAAAGTTAGATTAAGAACACTGAAACAACCGCTGTACTAACAAATCCACAGTTGGATCATTTATACAGGATATTTTAGGATGCTGCTAATTCAGGTCAGGAGAGTAGTTTTATGTCCTGGAATTTCAGGAATCATAATACCAATCTATCTTTAGTGCTGGAACAGTTGGGAATGCACAAAAGTATCCTGTCTTCCAATGTATAAAGATGTATAATGTATAATGTATAAAGATCTCCCAACTTGTTTTCAACCTTCCTGTTATTTTACACTTCTGTCAAATCCAAGAGAAGAAGAAATCATGAGAAAATTCTTTCTCCTTCCAATGGTTCTTTAAAGAATAGGATTTGGGGTAGCCAGAAAAGTTGCAGTGATGGAGAGAAGGGTAACCGGATATAGGTCAAAACTGGAAAATTGTGTGCATCTATTAACAATCCCATTCCCAACACCCCTGCATTCACATCTACTTTATAGGGCTTCCCGTGTTTAACATAGAGGTGAGCTGTTTTTTCCTCATTCAAGAGATTTCTATAAAATGGTTGCATGTTAATTGTGTCTGGAACAGAAGCAAGGAGAAATGGGGTAAGAGCTATAGTAGCCGTTCATTTTCACTCTGACATGTCTCTTTTCTCTTCATTTTTTGTAACGTTTTTCCTCTTCTGTCCTAGTTGTGCCCATAGCAGACTGTGATAGAGTTCTCTTGCCAGAGGCTTGAATTAATTAAAATTAATTGAGCAGCACAAGAAATTATTTAGGGGGCTTCCAGTGATGTAAAGTTCACAAGTGGCCCACCTCTGCTTTAACACAAAAACCTGAAAGAAGGTGTACATTTGATCATCTGATTTGTGCTTACAAAATTCTTGGTACCTGTGGGTGATGCCTTACTCACATTACACATTGCAGAAGACGTGTGAATATATCTGCTCGAATAATATCTATTTTTGGTTGGGTTTTTTGTAATAAATCTTCAGGACACTCTAAGGGAATTGAACATACATATTAAAGGAGATTTGTGAACATGTCCATACTACCTGTCTGGTTTAGGTCTACTCATCTCTCATTTGGGCTGGCATTGGCACTGAACAAAGAGCCCAAGTATGCCAAGGGACATCATTAGGTTAAAGAGGACCTCAGTTCATGAACTGTGAGCTGCCATTCCATATATTAGAGCTTCATGGTAATTAATATCCGTTCTTTCCAAATACAGTTTTCCAGATGAACAAAAGATCAATGGACGAACTGGAAGCGAAATTGGTTTTGTTACTTTTTTCCCCCAGCATCATCTCAGCATTCAGTTCTTTATTAAGTTCTAACCAGGACTTCCATTTGGAAGAAGAGACGAACTCACAGAGATGGGGTGTATATATATAGAATGAAAATGGCATTTCCTGAATTCAGTATTCTGAATTCAGTATTAGGGAAAAGCAACAATGAATATTTCGTTTGATCACTTTAATATAAAGTGTGTTTTAGACCTCTGTGATCCCAACTGGTCAAGTGTTGGTCAAAAATGGATGCACTGTTGCATCGTGATAACATGGCTTTCTTTTCCTGATAGGCAAATATAATTTGGACAGAATTACTGGATGTGCATTGTTTGGAAAGCTTACAATTCTCCTTAAGATCACAGTTGTTCCACTTTCACGGTTGTGAGATCTGGAGTGTTTCACTTACAACATTAATGAAGATATTTTGCAGGACTTTAAATGATCTTAGGGAGCTGTAATGCAACTCTAGAACTTGAAACTGACATACTGTATGTGGTATGAACTCTTTAGAAAGTTTGCTTGGTGTATGGAACTTCAGTACTAGCACAGATAAATAAAAGATAGATTTTTTTTTCAAGTTTATTATATTCACTGGATGTATTGATTGGATTTGATAGGGCTTTCTCATTCTTTGTCAGTTGCTAACTGTAGAAATTCAGTGTGATGAAAACATTTCCAATCTAAGTCTCTGTGAAAATTAAGGTTTCAAGCATTTTGAATCATTTCTATTCTTGTTTCTTTCAGTAAGCAATAACTGGACCAGGAAGTTCTAGTTAGAAGTTCACCTTTTGTCGCTGTCTAAATGGATTCCAAATCTTCAAAGTAAGATATTTGATCTATTTTTTTTCCTATTCCAATATTTGTGTTATATAAATTAGGGTGCATTTTTCAACATCTGCATCTGTCAGTATGTCCATTTAAACTGCTTTTGTACCACAACAAACAATGTTGTTCTTGTTCAGAAATAAGTCCTCCTGAATTCTACCAGCCTTAATTTCAGAATATAGCAGGTTTAAAACCCTTGCATTTGATATTTGTATTATCGTGAAATCATATTGCATAGGCTCTGAGAAGCTATGTCTCTTGACAAATGTGTTATTGTGTAGCTAGAATCAGTAAGTATGAGAGGCCCCAATATTCCTTTTCACTCAAGGAAATTTTGGCCATGAATTCTTGTACTGCTTGTTTAGAAATACAAGATGGATGAAATAACCTATCCGCCCGATTACTTTTATTGCATCAGGAAATACAACATTTACTGTAATAATGGTAGTTAATAATCTTTAACTGTGTCTGCCACAGAGCAGTATATATCAAGAAATTAAAATAGGATAACTCATTCACAAGCAACGTAAGTATGAGTGAAATGATCACCAGTCAACCCAATATAGGATTCTTCCTCATAACCATGTTACCATGCTTGTACATCCTTGAGGTAGGGGGAAAATATGTCAATATAAAAAGTGCTGCCTTCACAACCTACTTGTACTGCACCTCAGAAAAGAAGCGAGACAATATTGCTGCCTTATTCAAAGTATTCAAATGATTATTGGGGTCTCTGCAGTCTGATTCCCTCTGACCCCAAGTCATCCATTGGAGAAAATATGTACAGTAGGGTAGATTTTGGTGTTCTATATGTGTCTGTCGCCATGCAGATGCCAATATCTTGATCTCCTGCAGATCCTGGAGGATCCAGAGGTAATATTCCTGTTTTGAAGAATACTTTTGTCTCAGGAAAGATCCTGGGAATTCTTCCATTATTTTGAACAAGAAAAAAGAGAAATATAGGTGATCTTTCATCATTTTGGACTGCTGGGTGTTGATCCAGGTCCCTGGCAGCACTGCTTCAGCATGGTAGAAAATGCTATTTCCAAAATGGCTGAGGGGAACACGGAGCCCCAAAGACCAGGAAGAAGCAGCGAGCAGTTTAAGTCTCCATAATAGAAAGTTTTCCAACTCAAGAAGGAAACGTCAGCTTAACAAGCATCCCCCCAGGGAAAGCTCCTTGTTAACGAGGTCCTTTCCTTTACTAACTAATACAGAACAGCACAAGCTATATAATACAAAAGGCTCTTTTAAGTGCCACTTTGGGGGTGGTGAAAGAACTGGTGGAATTTTCAGATCAGATCATTTGCGGAGTTCCAACAAGAGCTACTGATTGCCTCCCATTTTGAATGGGCTCTGGCTAAATTAATACTAGATTGGTATACTCAGGAAAATCAAAGGTCCCTTTTCAGGGGTGGCATTTGTAAAGGAAACCTTTTTTTAAAAAAAAAAAAAAATTCCTGTAGCAATTGCAATTTGAACACTATATTTAGAAGACAGCCATGCAACCCTTTCATGAAGAAAATACCTTTTGGTTTTATTTCTGCTTGTCAACGGAAATATCGGCTTCCTGGAAGTCACATCTTCAGTCGACTATGAGTGCAGTGTTAACATTTCTGAGCTCCACCGCATTCCCCGCCTTCCCCCCCCATAAAAAGAATAGGTTTTACAAGCAAGGAACCAATCTGCAGCCAACTCACCATGGAACAACTGACTGCAGGACAATTTAATAATTCAATTTAATAATTTAAAATAAATAAATAATAATTTAATTTTTGTCATTCTCATTTCAATCTGCCGCTCCTTTTGCATCCTTTCTTTAATGATTCTATTCTACCATTTCTTTGATGTTAATGTAACTCTTGTCCCGCAACGAGTTGCCTGTGGCGAGTTGGCCACGGTACAGAGCTCAGGAATTGGATGGGAATGGCAGTCCCACAGTGGATCTGTTGAGGCAGGTTAGTTGTCAGATGAGAGGTCTTGCTTGAATCATGAAGAAAGCATCCCTTTCGTGCTGGAACACCCTAGATCCGTGATGGTGAACTTATGGCACATGTGCTGGAAGTGGCACACAGAGCCATCTTTGATGGCATACGAGCCATCGCCCTGGAATAGGTCCACTGCACATGCGCGCATGCCACCCGCCTGCCAGCTGATCGTTGGGTAGCTGCCGTGCATCTGTGGGGGTGGGGGGACGGAGGACACATGCACAGAAAGGCATGGGGCATGCATGGGGGGTCATGCGCATTAGCAGAAATGTGCGGTGCATGTGGGGGGTCGTGCTTTTGTGCATGGGGGCATGGGGGTCCCGTGTGCATTGCCTTATGGGTGTTGGGACGTGTTGTGCACACACACTTTTGGCTATGAGGACGGAAAAGTTAGCCATCACTGCCCCAGATTGATTTCAGGCTGCTGGTGAGATTCACGCAAAGTTATAAGTATATATCCTGTACGGTTGGTTAGTGGGGCATCATCACAGTGTGGCAAGAAAGCCATGTAGCTGTGTCTGCAGAAGACAATTTTTTTTTCTTTAAATTGAGGGAAATAATTAAACATCATTGATATTTATCATAGGGGTTGTAATTATGCTGTAATTTTTAAAGATAAAGACTTAATAACACATTTATAAACTGTTGTTAAGAAGATTGGAATCAACTTCTTTGTAATCTTTCCTCTTTCCTCCCTTCCCTTCCCTTGTTATTTCTTCTTCCCTTTTCTTTCTTTTATCTTCTTACTTTAAACTTAAAATGTATACTACTTTTACTCTGTTGAGAATCTCTTCAATAAAAATATATTTTTAAAAATATAAGAATTTGAGGAGTTGTGTCAACCACTACAAAGCCGGGCAAGAGCAAGGAATAGGCTGGCACCCTTATTGTAAGCCTGGGATAAAAACAGAATCTTGGAATTCTGTTGAGTAAATGTTTTGAAATGCTTCTTCCCATATTTTTGTTCACGTAGGGCTAAGTTGACTTGATCATTTGCATTCTCTTTACTTCCTTTTCCAGAGTCCCCCAATCTTTCACAGATCAATTTTACTTGTGGCTATTTAAGACATCTATCACTGATGTTAATTGTTCAGGAAGCAATTACCAGGGAAAGGTGATTTACAATAATAATTTATATTGTTAGGCAATATAATTTATACTGTTAGGCAATAAGGAGAGAAACTTGTTTGGTTTCCATTTTAATGAGAACTTACCTGATCTTTCGTTCTTAAACTAATATGTAATCAAAACTCTCATATCTTCCATTATCTTTCCTGTACATTTGGTGTTATATTTTTCCAATTAGGCGAGGGAGACAATCACACCATGAATATGTGTTAAGAAACCAGACTGCAGCAATATGTGTATTAGAATAAACAGGAATTTTCAACCCAGTTTTAAAAAATAATAACAAGGCAGAATTGTAAGATTAGCAGAATGAGCAACCGAAGGTGACAAATTCACTTGTGAGTATTTGGAACCTACAACAATGGATTACTTATCTACACCTTCTTTTGATGTTGTTGTTTCATTGACGGTATTTTTATTTGCAATTAATTCATTCCTTGTGGTTTTAGCTTTTAGAGTCCATTAAAAAGGAATGATCAATAAGCAGACCTGCATGACTTCTTCAGGCATCATAGTTTAAATGAATTCCTTGTAGGAGAACTAGTCTTCTTCTGTCTACTCACTCCCTTCCCCTTCACACACACACACACACACCGAAAAAAAATCTGAAATAGTGCTAAGTGAAAAGAGACTTTCAAGTACAGTACAATCATTAATAAATGGGGCTGGAAAAAGTTCTTGGCTTTCCCAGGGGAGAAGAAAATCTCAAGATGATTTTCAACAAGCCGAATCAGTTTTTGTTCTACTTGCTGTAGGACATAGTCTCCAACTTTCTTATATATTATTATATAATATAACAGGCAGTGTTCTAGGACCAACTCTCTTCATAAATGACCTCTGTGATCATATTAAGAGCAACTGGGTTCTCTTAGCTGATGATGTAAAGCTATTCAACACCACAGATAATACTGCTACCCTTCAAAAAGACCTTGACTATGTATCAGAATGGTCAAACAAATGGCAACTTCAAATCTCAACAAATAAATCCTCTGTCTTACATATTGGCAAAAAAAAATCAGAAAATGAAATACAGGCAGAATAGTCAAGACCTTGTTGATGATCCAAACTCTGTCAAGGACCTTGGAGTACTCATCTCTAATGACCTAAGTGCTAGGGCCCACTGTAACTACATAGCCAAAAAGGTGTTAAGAGTTGTTAACCTAATCTTATGTAGCTTTTTCTCTGGTAATATTACACTACTAACTAGAGCTTTCAAAACTTTTGCTAGACCAATACTCAAATACAGCTCATCAGTCTGGAACCCACATTACGTATCTGATATTAAGGCAGTTGAAAAAGTCCAGAAATATTTCACAAGAAGTACTTGTGCATTCCTCTACTTGTTGCAGAATACCTTATGCCACCAGACTTGAAATTCTAGACCTAGAAAACCTAGAACTATGCCGCCTTCGGTCCGATTTAAGTATAATATATAAAATCATACACTGCAATGTCCTACCTGTCAATGAATACTTCAGCTTCAACCATAACAATACAAGAGCACACAATAGATACAAACTCAAGGTTAACCACACCAAACTTGATTTCAGGAAATGCGACTTCAGCAACAGAGTGGTCAATGCTTGGAATACTCTACCTGACTCTGTGGTTTCTTCCCCAAACCCCAAAAACTTTAACCTTAGACTGTCTAATATTGACCTCACCCCTTTCCTAAGAGGCCTGTAGGGGCGTGATAAGCACACCAACATGCCTACCGTCCCTGTCCTATTGTTTCCTTTTATTTTTCTTATATGTATCCATTTCATGTATTCATAACTATGTTTATACTTATACATGTTATCTTATAATTGCTTGACAAAATAAAATAAATAAATAAATATTACTCAGCATATTTATATTGCTGCCTAACTCATACAGGATGACCCTGGGCGGCTTACTAACGTTAAACTCTCACAATGTAAGAACCCATAGACACCCCCATGTCCCTTACGTTTCTTATCAAGAAAGGAAGGCAGATTCTTCTCTGAATGACAATTCCTCCAGCAACTCGGGGAGATGTTTATGGATGGGAACACTTAGAGAAAAGCAGGGGGATACTGGAGCTTGTGAATTTATGAATGTTCTTTCTGAATCTGTATCCAGTCACATCAAAATGCAACTTCTATTTTAAGGCTGTTGGAAATGGACTCCCTGATGGGATTACTTTGAGCTGGAGTGTTTGGTGCTCTCTGACTTGATGGTTTCCCTGCAGACATTTCATTACCCAGCTAGGTAACATCATCAGTGTGAGTGAGTGTGGGGTTTGCTGCCCGTTTATATATAGTAGCTTGCTCTACCAGTTTTCGAAGAGCAACCACATTGAGGCAGCATCTAATCAATAATAAGTGTAAGAACGCTTGGAGGAAGGCAGAGGTTTGTTTGTTTTTATTTTTTTTTGTTATAAGCATTACTCTTCAGAGAGTTTTCATGGCTACATCAACTTGCATAGGTTGGAGTTAATTCAGGGCAACAGGAAAAGTATGTGCTACAATAAAGTACTTTGTATAATTATCTTCTGTGGTGAGTCCAGTCCTTGGAAAACAAAGACCTCTCATTGTGTGTAGATACGGTTTATCTCTGATGACCGGGGTTTTAAGAGTTCATTTTCTGCTGCTCCTAATGCAATGGGGAAATGTTTTAATTTCTTGATTTTTTTTCAGAAACAATACCTTTCTGCATAAACTATGAGTGATGCATGGTTGCATTTGTTCCCAGTTCTGTGATTAACTCTATCAATAGTAGAAAATTCCCCTCAATGATTTTCTGTAGGCCTTCTGGAGAAACCCAGGAATCATAGGTTGCGATTTGTTTTTCCCTTTCTTCATATCGCATTAGCTTTTGGGAATCATTTTGATATATAGCTAACAGGAATCCTTTGAGAAAGGGTTCCAGCTTGACTGCTCCCGCCCTTAGAGACAGGATTACAAAAGACAGAGGGAATGAAAATCGAGTGCTTTTGAAAGAGAACAAAGTAAGTTGGCTGTGTAATATTTCATTTCTAATTTTTTTCTATCCATTTCATTCCTCTTCATTCTGTAGATGCGATTCTTACTATAATTATGCAGAAAGCAAATAGGTTTCTTCCTCTTTACATCTAAGGTATTTTGCCTTTATATCTAGAGTTTTACCTCTGAGGTATAAATCATATGTTGCAAGAAAGAGTGGATAAGCTATAGGAGATATTTTAACATGTACACTATTATTATCTGGCAAAGATGGATTGTCCTATACCAAACTTGCGGCCCACGGGCCAGATAAGTCACACCCCTATGTCTTATGACAACAACGTGTCCAATATAGAGTCTATACAAATTCACAGATAAAACGGACCATGATTTCCTTTCTTAACAAAACATCAAAACTAAACACTAAGTATAAAAAGGTGACAGAAATGGCCAGGGATGTTTTTATTTAATTTCAATTGAAAGGTCACCCATATATTTCGGTGGGTTTTGTTTTTTTCCTCCCATTAAATTTGTGACCACATTGAGATGATGTTCACACCAACCTACAGGTGTCTGGATACAAAACTGTAAAATCCAGTGGTCAGATAGCTGCCTTCTCTGTGTTTTTAAGGATTGCTTAATGCCAATTTTGCCACTGCAATACTTATTTGTACTTTGTTTTTGAGCACAAAGCAAAATGTTGATTCCCCCTCCCCCAAGGAAACCTAAAATAACTTATAGTTGAACAACTTTTAAAACCAGCTTGCCCTGAAATTGGTACGTAATCATTTACTAGAATATTTGAAACCGGATCTGTTGCATATTATACTTATTTATGGAACACATAGACGTAATACATAAATGTGTGTGTGTGTGTATATGTGTGTGTACATATATGTGTGTGTACGTAAACATACATATACACACACAAAAAGTCTTTTCTATGGATAACCACTTCTTTATTACCCTTTACACACTGATAATGATGACAATGGTCTACTGAACTTTTATTAATAGCACACATGCTGACCTTCCTGTTATTCCTTCAATGTTACTGTGATATATGTTCCCATTCTAGTTTTTCTATATAATTTTTGCACTTTGTTCTTTGCATGATTATTAACACATTAGCTCCAAAGGTCATAAAATGGAAAGACAATGAATAAAGTAGTCTAACATTAAATAAAAAAGAATGTAGCTACAAAAGAATCGTAGTTTATTATTCTTTTATAACAGATTAAAGGTAGCATCAATACCTTTCAGCAAAAAAGATATACTAGGAGATATCTTTAAGATATACTGATAAGGCTTTTATGTTTAAACTTGATTACAGCTGAAAGCCTTCTCAATCAGCAGTAGTCAAGGCATACCAATGATAAGGTTTGAAAAGCCTAGATGAAAATATAGTAATTGTTTCTTGGGTGTTTTACTCAGCTTATCTGCTTTCCTATGGAAAGCATTGTGTATGTATCTTGAAAACATAACCTCAATTTACTTAACCAAAATTTTTTGTTTTAGGCCAAAGAATTAAATAGATTTGGTCAGAAATTTGTTCAATACCGAATTTTAATTCCGATTTAATCATTTATATCTCCCGAACTTATCCATTAATTAAGATGCAATTGTTCAGTAAGGATCTCCATATTTCTGAATTTTAATGCAGTTTTATGCTTTTTCAGTTGTGGGTTTATTTTAATTGCTGTATATTGTACGTTACAATTTATAGAAATGTAGAAAGTGCACTTCTTAGATGGAAAGAGTGGACAAAATGCATTACACATGGGGTATGACTTATAAAACAATGTCTTAAAATATGCACCATGTGCATGTGGATTTTGTGTGGACATTAAAAAATATCATACACCCATGTGGAAATGAGATGAACAAACTTAAATCAGAAACAGCAGGAATGGAGTGAGCTTCACCTGGACAAATTCAAGTCTATCTTGATTTGAAACTCCCCAAATTAATGAGATACTGGAAATAAACTTGGCAGAAAATAGCCATAGAAACATTGTAAATGGCATGACTAGTGAGATAATATGTATGAAAAATTCTGGATGCTTGAAATGTAGGGCATAACATTAATATATCATTGTTATGATTCCCAGTTTTTGACTTTCCTTCTCTCTTCCAAAGATGGGAATCTTTAGTCTGAAAGCTGATGCAAATTGATTACGCATACACACCTAGAGTTCTTCCAATTCATGAAAATGGCATCTTCTCATGTATTCAAGCCCTGATTATCTGAAAACCTTTCTAACCTGTATATATTGCCTTTCCCTCACAGAGCTCTGTTTAAAAATGGTAACCTTATATAATAAAGGCAGTTTGTATAATCATTGTTTGAGGAATGTCCTCTGCTCTCTAAATTAGATAGATTGTGATAAATGGCATTAATTTACCTAACATAGTAATCAAATTCATGTTGAATGAATCAATGAAAGTCCTTTAGTGTAGAGGCCCTACATCTCCCCATTCTGAGTTTGCTCTGCAGATCACTGTTATACAAACGTAATTGGCATTGCTTTGTCGTTTCTTGGATTTAAATTTCAAATGAGGCAGGATCGTGTGCTTTACATCCATTATTCAGCTACACAGAGAACTTTATTTTAATGCTTACCCCCACACCTTCACTAGATACAAACGTAGCTTTCAGATTCTACTTTCTCCTTTGGGGAACATTGTCAGATCATTTTCATAACCTATCACTGAGAGTGGGATTCATTTCGTTGTGTGGCTTATGAAACAAGGAAGCCTCGTTGACATTTCTTCATGCTTCACTCATACCCCAGTGTGGCAATACGCACTACATGCTGGTACACTATTATAAGCTTGCTGATGTTTTCCCTCGCCCCCATCCTGGAGCTATACCAGTTTATTTAAAATCATTGTCCCTTTGATTGGAACTTGTTCAACTAGTATGCATGTTGTATAACTAGTGAGATGTTCATTAATCTTGAAGAGTCTCGGTGGCGCAGGGGTTAGAGTGCAGTATTACAGGCTACTTCTGTTGACTGCCAGCTGCCAGATGTTCGGCATTTCGAATCTCACCAGGCTCAAGGTTGACTCAGCCTTCCATCCTTCCGAGGTGGGTAAAATGAGGACCCAGATTGTTGGGGGCAATAGGCTGACTCTGTAAAACCGCTTATGGACTTGGGACCAGGTTATCTGAGGGACCGTCTCTTGTCATTTACATCTACCCAACCCATCAGAGCGGGGAGGCAGGGAATGCTGCAGGTCCCATCCCCAAAGGAGATACACCTGGTGCAGAGATGGTATTCAGCAGGTCCTGACCAGTCCTGGAGAACGTAGCGGAAATTTTGAGTAGTTTGGAGAATCGGCAAATACCACTTCTGACTGGCCCCACCCCCATCTATTCTCTGCCTCCTGAGTCCCAGCTGATCGGCTGGGTGTCCTTTTGTTGCCCTGCACAGGAGAATGGAGCTGAAAAGCAGGTTAATAGGGTGAGGAGGGAATGGGGATTTTGCAATCACCTTCCCTCAGGAGTGGGGAGGGAATGGAGATTTTGCAGTATCCTTCCCCTGCCACGCTCACCAAGCCATGCCTACCAAGCCATGCCACGCCCACCAAGCCATGTCATGCCCACGAAGCCACACCCACTGAACCAATAGTAAAAAAAAAATTGAATCCAACCATGGGACCTGGTGGGACCCATGGTGGCTCCCTCTCTCTGGAACATCATTCCCCCAGAGATTAGAGTGGCCCCCACTCTGATTCTCTTCCGGAAGGCGCTGAAGGCCTGATTCTGCCAGCGGGCATGGAGAACCAAGAGCAGGATGTCCCCATTAAATGGCTGGTGTGATCTGCTATCACACATTGGAGGTGGGGGGTGATTTCACATGAGTTGGAGGTGGGGGGTGATTTTATTATATTAATTTATTTGATTCTTCTTAATAGTTTTACTGTTTTAAATATGGTTTTATACTTTGTAAGCCGCCTTGAGTCGCCATGGGTGAATAGGCGGCAATATAAATCTAATACATAAATAAATACATAAATAAATAGAGAGGGTTGTAAAGCACTGTGAAGTGGTATATAAGTCTAAGTGCTATTGCTATTGTTATTAATGAGATGTAATATTAGAAAAGAGCAACTGGTCTACTCCAGACCACTGGCCACCTTTGTACATCCTTTCCCACTAAATGAAGTTAAGGAGGTAGCTATAAATACAGGGTGCCTTCTCAGCTCCAATACCGCATTGATGGGAAGTCCCTCAAAGAAGATTTCCTTGGTCCACCAGGGTTACCTCTTCCTTACCAAAGGCACTACTTTACAGGTAGTTCTCCGTTAAAGATGATAATTGGGACCCGCAACTCTCTCAGTAAGCAACATGACCATAAGGTGAAAAATCACATGAGCACACCGATATACATGGTTGCAGTTCTGACAATTGTGGTTGCATTTGCTGAGTAAATCATCCATGGTTGTTAAATGCAGTGTGACTTGCAACTTGCTGATGGCTTCCCCATTGACTTTGCTTGATAGAAGCCAGCACTGAAGGTTATAATAGCAAGCCCACAACTACCGGATGCTATCATAATCACATGCTAGTTACCAAGCATCTGAATCGTGATCATATGAATGCAGAGATACCATAATGGCTGCATGTCTGGTCATAGGTCTCCATATTCAGTCGTAACTTTGAAAGGTCACTGAATGGAGTGGTCACTAAGTGAGGATTACCTGATATTCCCAAAAGTTGTGGGAAGAGGTTAGTGAGTTTCAGATTGGATTCCTGTGCTAGTTACTGGTATAGTGAACTTTCTTTTTAAAAATCATTTGTAATCTGTGCAAAATCAGAGCTAGTTTACAGATTGCTCATTGGTTTGTACAGGATTGTTGTTACAGTTTTACATTTGTAACAGAATTCACAAAAACTGCATTTTTCAAGCCTCCCCACCATGAAAATCACTGGAGACCACAATCCTGTATTTGTTATGTTCAGAATAATAACATTTTGAAATTTTGAAAGGCTAGAACCAAAGCTTCATTCACTGCTTAGAAGTAGCAATCACTCTCTTTTTCTCTTTCTTTGTCTAGCAGTTGAAAGAAATATTGATGGGTGTTAATTAATAGGTCAATTCTGCAGAACTTGACCTAATTTTGGGGGGGATGTTGTTGAACTATAGATGTTATTTTCAATTCATTAAGCTCAGCCTTTCTGATGGAAACGACTTCTTCCTATACATGGATTTTTTTTGTCTTTTTTAAAGATTCTCCTTGCTGAAATTCCAGCATTTTTCCCCTGCATTTCGCAATACTTCAACTTTGTTCAAAGGCTTAATTTTGAAAGCTAATTTCACTGAAACGGATTGCATTGTGCAAGAGTAAAATGTTATAATTGCTGCAGTCAGCAAAATATACTTCTCAGAACAACAGCAAGGAAGATGGATAACAGGGTAACTGTGCCCCATGAACACACTTTCTGGATCACTGGGTACAGTCCACTTGAGTGTAATCTTAATGAGATGTTTAAAAAAAAATGTTTCTTGGAAGATGGATGGGGATAGAAAAAAAAAAGGCTGTGCACTTTCAATAAAAATGACTGTCTCTTAATGTCAAAACACACTTGCTGAGCTTTCAGAATTTTGTTTCAAAGGCACAGAAAAACATGTTTTAAAGTTCTCCCTCCCTCCCTCCCCCCTCTCCCTCCCCCCTCTCCCCCCGCTCTCTCTCTCTTTAAAAAGTTTGCCCTCTACAAGTTCCTGGATTTGGATGATCCTACTAAGGCTACATTTATTTAATTATATTAAGTAGTTTAGGCTTCTTAGAGCAAGAATTATTAGAAAAACATCGTAAAACATTCAGCATTATTGTTACCCAATTGGATTAGGAAACCATTAAGAACGATGACTTAGGAAACCGTTCGGTTTTTTATAAATTCAATTGAAAACATTAACTTTCTCAGGTAATCGCATTCTAGGCTTCCAAGAGCTTGGTGAAATTAAGAACAAAATCTTGGGTTCCAGTTTGTTGTGTATTGCTAAGATATTTAAAAAATGAGGAGGGCCATTTGGCAGTCCAAGGAATGGATCTGCTTGGAGAAAAATCCTTTTATAAAATATTCAGCATCCCTAACAAATGGCAGTTGATTCATGAAGTGTTATTGGTGGTCCTTTATAAATCGAAAAAGGAAGAATTCCAATCAAGTAATTCACATTGCAGTGGGATTTATTTTGACAACATTGACATTTCAAAAATAAAAAGGCACCTCCTCTGTATGGAATGCCATCTTACAAGAAGACTATCTGGAATCTGGCCAAAGCTCACTGATAAAAAAAAATGTGATGGGATCTGATTTTTTTTCCTCTATGGTTTTGATAAAGGGTGAGAATTGGTGGATAGAGTTCCTGACAGATCATAAGAACTTTTTATGTCTACGTGATAGTGTAATGCAAAATATTTAAAATCCCCCCCCCCTGATTTGCTACATATATTAGGGCTACAAGAAGTTTCCATTTAGTGATTCAATTCCAAATTAAACCAACTTTCCAAATGATGCACCTGCAAATTGATTTGACAGTTTTAACTGCATGTACAAATTTTATAAATGCACCAAGATCTTTTTTCCCCTCAAATCAATTCAGAAAATTAAATGAATGTGAAAGGAAGGTTGAATCAAGAATCTGAAATGAATCTATGATCATAATCAGATGGTTGAAACATAAGATAGCCATTTTGGCAAGTAGGTGTTACAGTAGACTTCATTTTAATGTATTTATTTATGCATATTCCACTTTTATTATTTACTCAAGGCTATGAACACACATTATACTCCTCCCTGCTCCAATTTTCCCACCAACCCCGTGAGGTGAGTGGGACTGAGAGGGAGAGAGGGACTGGCCAAAATCTCCCAGCCAATTTTTATGCCTAAGGTGAGAGTAGAACTCACGGACTCCTGGATTCTAGCCAAGTGCCTTACCCACTAGTCAAAACTGGGTTTTGTAGCTGGAATTTGCACAGTTGCTTTGGCCTCCAGAGGTCAAACGGAGATGTAGCTGACTATGTGATGACATCATAAATGGGTATACCTGAAAAATCCAAGTTCTCATCTGGTGTTCTTGAGGAAGTGGATTCTAAGAAGAATATCACTTTTGGGAGTCAGGGCTCACTATTACCGTAGCAATGAAAATCCACCTCCTCACTCCAATTATGATATAACCAAAATAGTCTTTGGTCAAACTATTTGCCTAGAAGGTTAAAGCATTCATTTTTTTCCCCTTTTACTTCACCCAGTGAAGTAAACAAACACACAAAACAAAGCCCTGGTCCAGTTGCTGGGTAAACCGAATGTTTTAAAGCAGGGGTCTCCAACTTTGGCAACTTTAAGACTTGTGGACTTCAACTCCCAGAATTCCTCAGCCAGCTTTGCTCTGGGAGTTGAAGTCTTAAAGTTGCTAAGGTTGGAGGTCCCTGTTTTAAAGAAATGCCTTAACCTCCCTAAACCTCACAAAACATAAAAAAGGAGTGCAGAGTAAACTGGGGGCAACTCCACAAACGCTGGATGGTTTGCGTGGATTATAGACTGCAGTTGACACCAAGAAAAAGTACTAACTCTCTAAAATTATTAAGCGGAAAGAAAATACATTGTTATAGCATATCTTCAAGAGCCATTACTTCGAAGTAGTTTCCACTTACTCCAGGCATGCTTGCTGTGTAGCAAGCATGTATAAACTCAGAAGCTAAATGCTATTTAATGATTAAGAGTCACAGTCTAGATTCAGATTTGTATTTCAATATTCCTCCTATCCATGTTTGCACATTTCGGATTTGACTGAAGGGAAAATTGAGATTGAAAGTGAGCTATATGAAATGCTGATTTTAACAACATGTGAATTAACTAAAAGATGTATCCATGTAAATTATTGCTCAGCCCAATGGAAACATCTCATGGGTAAGTGCCTGTGAATCAGATCCTCAGGTTGCCATTATCCTTCCTTTTACTGTCTTGAGGGACTCTGAGTAGATGAATCAGCTATGCTCTATAGCTCTTTTATGATTAAGATTTTAGGGTTGTGAGCGGGGAGGGGAAAGAGAAAAAGGTTTCACAGTGATGATGATCTTAACTGTCTTTCTCCCATCTCCAACATATCCCACGCAGGAGATACAACATTAAAAAGTACTCAGGCTTCATCAAAGTTAACAAAGAATATTACCACATAAGAAAAATAAAATAACAAAACAAAGATATCAGTGAGGAGATGCACTGCAGATTTACTGCATTTTGTGTAACCTGAATCTGCAGTAAAGAAAAATCCCAAACATCTTTCTATGCAGATGTTATTTCAGAGCAGGCTACATTAGAATTTAAGAATTTGAGGTGTCAAGATGTATTGTTAATCGTGTTTGTAAGAAAAGTATCCTATCACAAGGTGCCTGTGAACCTTCTGGTTCAGATATTGGCATATCTGAAGCTTGATGCCACTGAGAAAAATTGCTGTGATATGATTGGACATTGCAGAAGTATCTTCTTCTTTTGCTTAATCCTTTGTCTAGGGGCTAGCATAGAAGTATTCCTTGACTTACAACTGCGATAAGGATCAGAATCTGAGTTGTTGAAGAAAACAGTTGTTTAAGCAAGATGTCCATGTGACCACTTTGATTAATGATTGCAATGGGGTCAAGTTCAAGTCCCACGGGCCAGATCGGGCCCATGGGGTGCTTAGATCTGCCCCACGGAGCTGCCCTGGAAACAGCGAAGGACCAGCATGCAACGCCTCTGTCAGTGAAAACAGAGCTCCATTTTCGCTGGCAGAGGGTTGCAGGAGGTCATCGCAGCCCAAAATCCTCTGACAGAGGGTTGCAGGAGGCCGTTGTAGCTGAAAACAGAGCTCGGGAGCCCGTTTTCATTGGCAGAGCACTCGGGCTACCACAGGCGTCCTGACACGAGTGACGTTGAGCTGGCCATGGCCCCTTGACTACAGCCCCCCTGCCCCCCCCCAAGGTCAAACACACCATGATGCAGCCCTCAGTTAAATCGAGTTTGACATCCATGGTGTAAGGAAATGGAACATTTTAGGAGATCTCTTAAAGTTTATGTTTTTAGAGCCACCTCCCAAATAAAACATGGTGTTATGTCTAAATTGTTTCTTTGGGTCACACTTTTTATATATTGCTTAGTTCCTAGAATGGCAAAAGATGATTCAATCCCAGCTAGTGCTTGAAGTTCGATTAGATCTCACTCATATTTTTGTATCAGTAATTTTTTTTATTGATTTGTTTTTTACATTTCTGAACTTCCCATCTCCCTCAAAGAGGGACTCTGAGCAATTACAATAAAAATGTTAATGTACTGTCAATAGAACAAAAACTGTCATTTTTAATATCAACACTTCCAAGAACTCTTAAATATAATAACATGCCTGTGCTCCAGTGGTGGTATTCTACCAGCTCGTCCCAGTTCAGGCGAACTGGTAGTAAAAAAAATTACTGTTCAGCTGAGCCGGTAGTAAAAAAAAACAGCTATCGGTTTGGCTAAACCGGTATTTTTTTTCTCCCGATGATCAGCTGTTCCGATGATCAGCTGTGCTGGGATTCCCCTTCTGTTTTACTGCTTTGCCCAGGAGGCTTCCCTGAGGCCCACGAGGCAAAAAAATGGAGCGCGGGGAGGGTGCTGGGGAAAAAATAAAAGCCATGCGCACCTAGCCATGCCCACAGAACTGATACTAAAAATATTTGCATCCCACCCCTGCTGTGCTTATATATATATATATATATATATATATATATATATATATATATATATATATATATATATATATATATATATATATATAGGTTCTGGTATATATATGGATCTTTGAGAAACCAACAACCAAAGATCACATATATATATATATATATATATATATATATATATATATATATATATATTTTCAGCTTTGTTTGGGTATTTTCCACATCATTGTAGTTGTGCTTTTAGAGTTGTAGCGACGTTTCAGCAGAACATACAGAAGCCTGATGATGGCAGATGAGATTCTGCTGAAACGTCGCTACAACTTTAAAAGCACAACTACAATGACGTGGGAAAATACCCGAACAAAGCTGAATGCCATACATGTAAGTACCCGCGAAAACTTAAGAATTCTTAAGTTTTCGCGGGTATGTTCGTAGATTTTCCCCCGTCATTACAGTTGTGCTTTTAAAGTTGTAGCAACGTTTCGGCAGAATCTCATCTGCCATCATCAGGCTTGTGTATTGTGTTCGTCTGTGAGTCAGACTTTCACAGCCATTTCTATTTTAAATTTGGTGCTAGCCTACTGCTGTGTCAGAATGGTTTTTTCTTCATCCTGATTGGTTGGGAGTCTTAGTCTGTGTTTATTGGTCTTGGAGGTTGCTGTGTTCTGCTTGATTGGTGTTTCTAATATCTTCTGTCTGTTTTGTAGTGTGTGTGTGTGTGTGTGTGTGTGTGTGTGTGTTTGTCTTGATTGGCTGGCAACATTGTGTTTCCTGTATTGGAGGCTTTTAGTGCAGCTTGGCTTCGGGTAAACAGATGGCTGTCATTTATTAGGAAGCTAAGTTTTATCTGGGTGCCTGGTTGGGGTGTGTTTGAGCTGGAGGTATCAGGGGGGGTCTGTTTGTGGCCAGGTGTTTGCTTAGGTTGTGGTGTGGAGATTTTTTTGTTTGTGACTGCAGGCTTCCAGATATATGAAGTCCCCTGCACATCATGCCCTGCCACATATGTTGGACAGACCAATAGAAGAATAAGTACCCGCTTGGATGAACACAAAAATGCAGTAAAAAAGCTGGAACACACTTCCTCACTAGTCCAACACATGAAAGCCACAGGTCATGGCATTGACTTCAGTGATACCAGAACCCTAGCCACTATAGAAAACCCCAGCTACAGAATTATCAGAGAAGCCATAGAGATTGAAAAAAGACCTGAAAGCATGAATAGAAGAGATGACTTCACCAGACTGTCAGTTATCTGGAAGCCTGCACTCACAAACAAAAAATCTCCACACCACAACCCAAGCAAACACCTGGGCACAAACAGACCCCCACCCCCCTGATACCTCCAGCTCAAACACACCCCAACCAACTTTGTTCGGGTATTTTCCCACGTCATTATAGTTGTGCTTTTAAAGTTGTAGTATATATATATATATATATATATATATATATATATATATATATATATATATATATATATATATATATATATATATATATATATATATATATATATTGTTTGAAAACATGGACTCTTGGTGGGATTAAGGTTCTTTGATACAGTAGGCTGACAGAAGGGACTTAAAATGTAAGAGGTTAATAAGCACTTGCTTGATTCCCTTTTTGTATCTCTTTAAAAATGTGAGTGTATATGTGAAGTCAAGTTGAATTGGGACAGAACAAACTGTAAGCTTTATTTTCAGTTATTCCAAACACAACTGGAAGGTACCCAATTACCCCTTGGTGATATTTTCCTATCGTTGCAAAGCACAAAATCACAAGAAAAGATATGTTTCCTGATTTCAGACGGCTTGAATATTGGTCCTGCAGTTGTTCTGCGAAGCTGACATAGCCAGATAAAGGGACTTGAATGTGCTATTAATAATGTGAACATTTATCTTGGAGAGAGAGAAAAAAGAAAGAAAGATTTGAAGAAAGTCATAATCATAAAAGATCAGTAGCCTCTTACTATTCTCTTCCAGTTTTAATAGAACTGTTCTGTGGTACAGGGTTCCATAATGAAAAGCCAGCACTCAGTATGTTCTATATCAGAAAGGTTATTGTTTAGGATAATCCAGAAACTACTAATAATTCAATAAAAATGTCTTGGTAAGGAACTAAAACCAGGAGATAGGATCTTTAATTATCTCCTCCTCTGAAACCCCTCTTCGAGTTTCTATTCTTTGGATATCAGTATTCATGAATCAAAGCATTCGTTGGGGCTTTTTCCCCCAAAGGAAAAGAAAATCTTTCTAAAACCATACTCTGTGACCCTGAGCTTTATGGGGTAAAATAGGATCACTCTGCTTTTCCAGGTGTTTTTTTTACTTGTTTGTTTATTGCTAGTTTTCTTCTATTTTTCCTGCAACTGGAAAGAATAAGCTTGAATTATGTGGAGACGGGTTGTAAATATGTGCATTGCAAGACAGCCATTTGATGGAAGGCGATCCGGTTTTTCCTTGTTTACTCAGACATGATCCCTACTGAGTGAAATGGGGCTTGCACTCTGGTGAGAGAGTTTCTCCTGCTTGTTATTTTTCAGCTCATGTCAGTAAACAGTTTGAAGTCACAGCAGTTTGGGAGCATGTAGCTCACCATTTACTATAGTTTGCAAATCAGAATATAAGCGGTCCTTTCCTTCCATCACCAACCCTCTTTTTCACTTTTCAAAATTATCAAATGCTCAGGAGACAAAAATAAAGTCAGCTGACATGCTTAGTGAATTTACAATTGGCCCAGAAGAAGTCAAGGTGATGGATAGTCTTGTTTCCTTTGACTCAAGAAAAGATAAGATAGACAATGCAGCTGGAGAAATAAAGTGATTAATTCTGGAGAGCAAGACAATGACAAACTTGGAAAAGATTATGAAGGATAAGGACAGTTCAGCTAAAACAAAAGAGCAAGAGAAATAAGATAGACTCCTTTGAGCGAAAGATTTGGAGATGGTTATTAAAAGTACCATAGAGTGCTAAAAAGGCTAATCAGTCTGTCCTGCACCACATAAAGGCTGACTGTTCCCTTGAGAAGATGATCAAACCAAGTGTTTAATATACTAGAAAAAATGATTAAACTTCGCAGGATTGAGAGGGGGGAAAAGAACGGGAAGTTATTCAGTAAAAAGACATTAAATCAATTACTGAAATGTCCTTTGAAAGAGCAACAAATTATTGTGAAAGATGGCATCGCTAGGAGTCAATTTTAATTTGATGACACCACACTAAGTAGCCTAATTACAAACATTTAGGGTTTGGGATTAGCAGTACCATGTATGAGTTGGGAAAGACAGGCATCAAACTACAAGTCACTTTTTTTTCTTGGGAAGTCTCTCCTCCATGAAGACACTTCATGTACAATTTAAATAAAAAATAAAAAATAAAATTTATTCGTGCCAATAGATTGTCTTAAACTTCCTTTAAAAAAAAATCTTGTGAGGAAGAAATCCAAAAAGAAACATTTGAAGATTAATACTTTCTAGATTTTGTGCATTAATCCTAACCAGTATCATTACTTTGGTTGCTTGCTGTGTAAATCAAAAAGGTGAAGGTAAATTGAATGCTATATCTTTAAGAGACATCATGAATGTGATACACACATATGCGTGCAAACAAAGAGAGAGGGAGAGGGAAAGGGAGAGAGAGAGGGAAGGAGAGGAGAGAGAGAGAGTAAGAGAGAGAGAAATATTTCTGACTCAAGCCAAACAGATAAAAACACAAAGAGTTTAAAATGAAATTGGATCATAAATACATTTTATTTCCAAAATCTTCTGCAATACTTTGGAAATAAAATGTACCTAAAATCTGATTACCTTGTAGAACATTTGTGATTATTTCCTTGGCGGGGTGGGTTTCTACCGGTTCTGTCCACCTCTGTACAACTGATAGCTCTGAAGAGCAGCAGACATAGAACCAGTTCTATGTCTGCTGATATTTTTGCCCACCTGCCCACCCAGGCTTTTACCTGATCTTTATTTCCTGATTTTTCAACTTCAGCTGCCGAACAAGGCACAGCTGCAGTTAAAAAAGCAGGAAAAGGGGGCTGTTTCAAAGGCTGCGTCTCTGCAGGCATCTGCTGATGACGATTTACAGGTGCGCGACTTGCAGCCTACAGGGAAGCTCATAAATCCCAAACTGGTAGTTAACCCTGTTGTATCCCATCCTTGCTCCTTGGGTTGAGAAAAAGATTCATGATCTTGCAACTTGCCAAAATGCAGAGGCAGCTGACATGATATGCACAAGGTCATTAATTGGCCTACATTTTCTTTAATAGTAGAGGATTATAGAGTTATAAACATTTCCTGAAATCCTGCTAAAAGTCCCTCCCATCTATGAAGTTCACAGGGTTTCAAAATGGTATACTTTCCTCTGGTAGACCCTATGTTGTGGAACTGACTTTTTCCGAATATCCATGCCATGGACTTCTTCCTGCCAGTTTGTAAAAACTGCAAAAGAAGTTTTATTCTGCCATATATTTAATCCAATTTGACTAACTGGGGCAGTGTTTCTCAATTTCAGGGAGTTTAAGAGGTCTGGACTTCAATTCCCAAAGTCCCCCAGCCAGTCCACACCTCTTATAGTTCCTGAGGTTGAGAAATACTTGCCTAGAGCAGCAGTTGCCAACCAGTGGGCCGCAAGAAAATTTTGGTGGGCCGCAGAGAAATCTCACCCCCAGAGCACCCCCTCAAAGCAATTAATCCAGGCTGCACAGAAACACAAGGCTGCGCCACCCACATGGCTCGTGGGGACCCTCCCCACCCACTCACTCCTTACCCGGTAAATTTGCCTGCTAAATTTCTATTTTTCCTTTTTCCGACCATCATCTGTTCTGCTGTGTTGGGAGATTTAGATTAGCTAGGAAGCAGGAAATGGTTGGATTTCTTGCTTTCTAGCTAGTCTTTAGATCTTCGGCTCTGCTTTTAAGTACAGCAGAACCTTAGGACTGAAGGGTTGCTTGCAAGCAAATTCAATGCAGACTCACCGCAAGCAAATTTGAGAAACTGAGCTAGCCGATGGCAGATAGATAGATCACTGAATGATTCTGTGAGCAACTCAGTCTGTCTGCTTTGCCTGATTTTGGGTAAAAGTTGCTCTTTTTAAAAAAATAAAAAATTCAATATTTACATGCATGGTGTGTTGTGTGTTAATTTTATGAGTTTGCTTGCAAGCAAATTTTATGTGACAGGCTGAGCTAGCCAATGGCACATAAATAGATTTCTGAATGAATCTGTAATTCTGTGAGCAACTCAATCTGCCTGCCTGCTTTGCCTGATTTTGGGTAAAAGTTGCTCTGTTTTTATAAAAAATTCAGTATTTATATAAATATTTATAATATTTACATACAAGTCATGCCCAGCCAGTCACATGACCACCAAGCCACACCCACAAATTGGGCCACACCCACAGAACCAGTTAATGGTCCCTGGGATCTAAAATTTTGAGTTTGGTGGTCCCTGAGGTCCAAAAGTTTGGTGACCCCTGGCCTAGAGGACCTTGACATCTAACAGATTGTGGGCTGTCCATGGTGTGTCCATAGGTGGCTGGTAAGGTCTATACGGGCACAAAATGTTCGGCCACATGTCGGGCAGACATGTGTGGGCACCATTGTTGCAGCATTTGCAGATCTGGCTAGATGCGAATGAACTTCTGCATTTAGAATTGAAATATTTCTTGGTACAATCTCAGTACCAAGGCTCACCATAGAGACCAGATCATGAAACAGGGTCTAAGGAAATCTAAAACTATTTAATGATATCACGTAACTAAATCTTGCAAGGCTGAACATGTTTTATTCCCCATACAGAGCTGGAAGGGAGTTTGGAGTTTTCTAATCCAATTTCTGAAGGCAAGCTGTTCCACTGGTTAATTGTTCTCACTTTGGGGAATTTTCTCCTTACTTCCATGTTGCTTCTCTCCTTGATTAGTTTCCCTCCGTTGTTTCTTATCCTACCCTCTGCTGCTTTAGAAGAAAAGGTGACACTTCCCTCCTCCTGTGGCAGCCCCTCAAATACTGGAGTACTGCTTTCATGTCACCCCTAGTCCTTCTTTGCTGTAGACTAGCCAAACCTAAATCCTGCAACCATTCTTCATCGTTTTTTGTCTCCAGGTCTTTAATAATCTTAGATATTCTTCTTTGTACTTTTTCCCCAAGTCTCAATATATATATTTTGTAATACGATGACCAAAACTGGATGTAATATTCCAAGTGTGGTCTTACTAAGGCATTATAAAGCGGTACTAATAGGTCACATGATTTTGATTCTCAATAATATCAAGAATTGTAGTAGCTTTTTGGGGGGCTGCTGCCTCACACTGTTGGCTCATATTTAAGTGATCGAAGTCTTAGTAATACAGATACTCTTTTGTATCTCTCTAAATAGTTTTGGCTGGAGTCCAGATTGTTTTGGCTGGAGTCCAGTTTCCTGCCTTGTAAATTTGGCTTATCTTTACCAAGTTCATCTTTAATCTCTACAGCCAGCTGCAAACCAAAGATGGCATGTTAAAGGTCACTATTAATTCTGAGTCCTCTTCTGCCCCAGAGAATCAAGTTCTATTTAGATCATTCTGCCACTCAGCCAGATACAACATTTCTACTTACATGTTACTCTTAATTTCTATATTTTTTTGACTATCTATTCTTTGGCCCCTGCCTCACACTTATCTCCAGAAAGCTATAATCAAACAGCTTTTTTTAGATGAAATTGGTTGAGAATAGTTTCTTTTAGGAATGGTTTGCCCATCTGGTGGGGATCAGAAATGTGCAGGATTCGTCTGAAGTACCCAATTAACCTTTTCATTCTCCCCTTCATTATTCATGAATCCAAACTTCAACAAATTTAGTTGATACTTCAACATACCAGGAGCAAAACACTAAGCTTGCAATTGTGGGGGTGGGGAAAAAAAGCTTATTGCATAGCTACAATAATAATTATGTCATAGTCAGGACAAGTTGCAAAATTAAACCACACCCCAAGAGAAATAAGTAGCTTACTATTAAGTAAATCAAATTGCTTACATACGAAATGATGCAAACTAAAATAAAAAGATTTTTTTAAAAAATAAAGTGAATTCTGACAATGATTCTACTCAAATCTGTCAGTCCTTAAAACAAAGAATAACACAAGATCATTCTTTTCTAAGCTGAGTTCTTTATTATTTCACACCTATAGGCAAAACCTTGGCAGACTCAAGATTCCACTGTTTGTATCTGCAGTATATTCTGTGAACTGTTAGCTAGTGGCTGTCTTCATTCTCTTCCTCTCAAACATAATATTCAGGCTGCGTTGCCCGTTATTCCTCTAGAACGGGTCTCCAACCTTGGCAACTTTACGACTTGTGGACTCAACACCCAGAATTCCTCAGCCAGCTGAGGAAAGTTGCCAAGGTTTGCTGGCTGAGGAATTCTGGGAATTGAAGTCCACAAGCTGTAAAGTTGCCAAGGTTGGAGACCCCTACTTTAGAAGGCATTCATTCACTCCTTGGGATCCATTTTATCACAAATCAGAGGAAAACGTATCACCATTTACTAATCCACACTAATATCTGCATTATTTAGTTGGTACTCAGACCAGCTTTTCAAAGGGCAAAGTGTATATTAGAAACATAGTGGTTAAATCCTTTCTAAGCTGAATGTGTCTTATATATTAGGCTTGTCCATTGATTAGCAGGAGGTCAATTGCTGGCTTTGCTCTTTAAAGCCATAGGAGCTTTGAAAAATTATTCTGATTATTTGAAGCATCATTAAACTTGAAGAAAACAAAACCCACAAATATGTTATTAATAACGCTTTAAAACAATGGGAAGAGATAGAACAAACATCAACATCAGTATCAAATTAAAGTATTTAAAATAGGCTTTCTTGCAAGACCCTGACAATATGGCTCAGTAAGTAACTAAGAATGCATCCGACTTTGCATTTCAGTTGTCACCTAAGTGCAGTGATGCAGCACATTGCTTTCAAGAGAAAATAGCATTCATTTATTTCACAAATAAAGTCACTGAAAAAGGGAAATTAGTTACATCTTTCTCCTCCTTGGATACACAGAGTTTATGTAAAAGGTAAGAACAATTACTTTAAATACCTGCAATTTTGGAAGAAAACACTTAAGCTGCAAAAAAACAACAAGAAGTTAGTGATTTGTATGTTTAAATATGGGGTAAAATGCCTCCAAGTAAATGTTTGCTTACTTTTAAAGGAAACAATCAAAAACATACCCATCCATAAGAACACAGAGCATACTTTTGAAAACAATATTGCAAGCTTCTTCATTTAGAGATGTTATAGCTCCTTTCTTTAAATGGGAATTAAAAAAAGACTGTAGTGGTAAGAGGTATCTTTGGGAGGGGGAATTTTTTTTTAAAAAAAAGCCAAAAGGCAGTCAAAACACCATAATTGAAGACCCACCCCTTTGGCTCAATCAATCAATCAATCGGAATAGAGCTAGAAAGGACCTCGAAAGTTTTCTATTCCAACCCTCTGCACAAGCAGGAAACCCTATACTGTTTCAGATAAGGGGCATTTCAGGCATCCATTTCATGCATTGGCATTGCCTACACATACAAAGGGGAAAATTCTGCACCACCTTGCCAACTTCTTCACACTCCCCACCCCCCCCACCCCAACTGCAGACTTCCCTGGAAAAGCTGAGCTGAGATGGCATTGCTTACTGTTCTTAACAATGAGACTAGTTGAATCGCGGTGTGTTTGATTAGTCAGGATGGCCAAAATACATATAGGGTAACCTCCTTCTTCACCTGTTCTATCCTAGTCTTTGAAATAAAAAAAAACTCAAAAAAGTGTGTGTGTGTGTGTGTGTGTGAGAGAGAGAGAGAGAGAGAAGCATTTGCCAATATTAATGTCACCCTAGATTGTCTTACGATGCCTCATGCTAAGAGTAGAAGCTGAGAAAGAGACAGTCAATATTACCTACAAAGAAGAAGGATCAGCCCCACAGGGTAGACCAAATGAAGAAGCAGAAGTGGCATAGGCTCAGAGCTACTTTACAGGTAGCTCCTCAGCTTATGACCGCAATTGAGCCCAACATTTCTCTTGTTCAGTGAGACATTAGTTAAATGAGTTTTGCCCCATTTTACAACCTGCCTTGTCTTGGTTGTTAAGTGAATCAACTGTAGCTGATAAGTTAGTAACTCGGTTATTGAGTGAATCTTGCTTGGTCACAAAAGGGGTCTTTGGGATACTGCAACCATCGTAAATATGAACCACAATTGCCAATATTAATGTCACCCTAGCATCTGAATTGTGATCAAGCATCTGAATTGTGATCAAATGACCACGGGGATGCTGCAAAGGTCATAACTATGCAAAACAATCTTAAGTCACTTCTTTGTTCAGTGTCATTGTAACTTTGAATGGTCACTACATGAACTCTTGTAAATTGAGGAGTACCTGTATTTATTAGGATTGGTTATAGTAACATGATCTTGCAAATATTGCTTCCCCTCCACTCTCTTTTATGTAGCAAATTAGTAAATGAGGGTGATGCCTTGTCTGAGACATTTTTATAACCTTCCCCCTGGTCCTCCACAGTACTTATCTACTCATTGCCTTGTTAATGGGTCTTCCCTCTCTCCATTAAGGTCATCCAGTTTACATTTCTCAACCTCAGCAACTTTAAGATGCTGCCTGGGGAATTCTGGCAGTGGAAGTCCATGCATCTAAAAGTTCCCGAGCTTGAGAAACACTGTTCTACAAGGAGACCACAATGCTCTCAGAAATCTCAATCCCTTCTGGTGAAGAAAATGCAGAAATCTTGTGATGAAGCGCAAGTCTTCGCATGGGATCCCAAAGGTGCTTTTTCAACTGGACTTTCTGGTTTTTCTTTGAAGACATTTCACTTCTCATCCAAGAAGCTTCTTTAGCTGTGACTGGATGGTGGGGAATGGAAGGATTTATACTCCTTGCAGGCAGCTGGTCATTTGTATTCTTTTTAGAGAGTCGTTGAGGCCACCTGGAGGTCACCGAGTGGTGGAAATGGGTGTGGAGCCTTCTTGGATGTGTAGACTGGAGATAGATGATGTCATATCCCTCCATATCAGTTGAGAGAGGGCTGTTCAATTTTGACACAGATGGCCTCTTTGACCCCTCTTTCAAACGAGCGGTCCTCTCTGTCCAAAATGTTGACTTTGTTGCCTTCAAGGGAGTGGCCTTTGCATTGAAAAAGCACCTTTGGGACAACCATGACCGATAACTGAGAATCTCCATAGACATAGAGAATCTCTGATCTAAATATAGTATATAAAATCATACATTGCAATGACTTACCTGTCAATGAATACTTCAGCTTCAATCATAACAATACAAGAGCACACAATAGATACAAACTCAAGGTTAACCGTACCAAACTTGGCTGCAGAAAATTCGACTTCAGCAACAGAGTGGTCGATGTTTGGAATACTCTACCTGACTCTGGTTTCTTCCCCAAAACCCCAAAACTTTTAACCTTAGACTGTCTACTATTGACCTCACCCCCTTCCGAAGAGGCCTGTAGGGGGCGTGCATAAGCGTACCAATCTTGCTACCGTCCCTGTCCTATTGTTTTTTATTTTTCTTCTAAGTATCTATCTCATGTATTCAAAACTATATTTATTCTTATACCTGCATCTTGTAAGCGATTGACAAATCAAATAAATACTAAAAAAAAAATTCATTCCCATGGGAACTTACTTGTTTTCAATCCGGTTTCTCCAAATCCCTCCTCTTCCATTGCATTTGACAATGGCTTAAAACCTTTTATAATTTAAACAGAAATACAATATGCAGTGTAGGAAATATTGCAACCAAGTGAAGTTTGGGCCAGTTTATTCTTTAAATGCTAATTCTTGTGAGTTTCTTAAAAACATGTCCTCGGGCGGAAAATGAATCTGGAGCGGATGGATTTTTTAAAAATCTCATCCAGGAGTGTTCATTGGGCGAATTATTTCATACAGATCATTTCCTGTGTGCAAGGTTTCATTTTCAACAGCTGCTGAGATGTTCAAACCAGGTCTCGGTACCACTGATGTAAATGAATGTTGTCTCCTAGTGGTTGGGCATCAAATGAGAATATGCACATGGATGGTTTCTGCAGACACTTACCGAAAGCTGAGCAAAATGTACGTGTAGAATATTCTATGCTGCTTGGTGGGATTTATCTTCCATATTTAATAGGCTGCATTAAAAATGAAGGACATGGCTGAAGTGGAACTGTTGAGGATGTAGGTTAGATCTGAGATTGGAACTATTTTGTTCTGGGAAAACAGACCCCTTGACAAGACTTGAAAGAGAAAATAGAAGCCAATATAGCGACAGCAGCAGCCGTTATGTAAATATCTTTGCGACACAGGAAGCACCAGTCAATTTGAATATCTGTGACCTCTTTTGCTGAACATGTTGAGTTATTAGATCTTCAGTCTGTATACTTTCTGATTTGTTTGTTTTCTACACGGGAGCATTCACCCTGATATTTACTTATATTTATTTCTGCATCTATATGAAATATTAGATATAGAGTAAATAACCTTACAAGGACCTTAATGTGTTATACCAATCTCAGATTTTGGAATCGCTTTTTTGGAAACTCTTTCCACCATGGGGTGAAACCTTGTTCATCTAAATAGCTTTTTATTGTGTTCTTGTTGATTTATGATCTCTGTTTTAATTTAATGTTTTACTAAGTTTTTAAGACTTTGAGTTGAGTCCTTCTATAAGCAAAGAGGTGGGAATAATTTAAAAAAAACCCCAAAATAAATGTATTTTCTTTTTTACATTAATCTATTGAAACAAACATTCAGATTTTAATGCGTTCCCATAAATATTACTAACTTTATTACAATTTAATACTATCTGTCATGTACAATATGCATATCCACAGACAGAAGTACACACAGATGGAATCTTTTAAAAACACTAAGAATACCAAAAATTAAATCAACCACAAAAAAAAAGTATGCTTGAGTATTAATGTGCATCACAGCACATTGTCTTCTGTGAAAGTTGACATTCTTTCTATTATGGTACAAAGATGTGCAAAGATTCACCCCCCAAAGCTTTTTCTTTTCTTCCCTCTTTTTTTGAAACTACTAAAACCCATTGGCAAAGTATGAATGGTGTTAGCGGAGTTTCACTTTTGACATGAAGTAAGGACCATAGAATTTTAATAAGTCAATCAATATGATGTCAAACAATTTAAGTAGAGATCGAAATAACTCAAAAACTGGAGAGCAAATGAAACACCTGCGTGACAATGGAGACAAAAGAGCTCTTGTACAGTTAAAAAGCAAACGTAACTCATAATGCTTCTTGCATACTACTGTTACTTTTGCAATTTTATTTATTTATCAGATTGCTATGTCCCCCATCTTATCTGAGTGACTATTTTTGCGTTACATGTATCTTACACAGGTGACCATAGCAATAGTTTTTGTTTTGTTTTTTAAGCTAGATATGTGGAGAACATATTTGTTTCTCGGTCTATGTATCTGTTTGTATAGGGTTCACCCATACACACATAGAAAGGTATGAGATTCTACTTTTCTGTAGTGGTAAGGCACGAGGTAGAAACTAGGAAACTGTATGTAGTAGCTTTACCTTAGGCTTGAAGCTAACTGGGTGTCTTTAGGCCAGTCCCTCTCTCTCAGCCGTAGGGAGGAGGCAAAATGGCAAACCACCCCTGGAAAATGGGAAGAAAACTGCAACAATTTGTCCAGACAGTTGGTCAGGAGTGAGAACTGACCCTAAGGGACAAGATATATGTATGAATGCATGCATTTGGCGGCTGCAGCCAAGAAATTAAAAGATGCTTGCTCCTGGGGAGGAAAACTATGATAAATCTAGACAGCATAATAAAAAGCAGAGACATCACCCTGCCAACAAAAGTGCGTATAGTCAAGGCTATGGTTTTCCCAGTGCAGTGTATGGCTGTGAAAGTTGAACCATAAGAAAGGCTGACCGTCAAAGAATTGAGGCCTTTGAACTACGGTGTTGGAGAAGACTCCTGCGAGTCCCTTGGACTGCAAGGCGATCAAACCGGTCAGTCCTAGAGGAGATCAACCCTGACTGCTCTTTAGAAGGCCAGATCCTGAAGATGAATGTCAAATACTTTGGCCACCTAATGAAAAGGAAGGACTCATTGGAGCCTAATGCTGGGAACGATTGAGGGCAAAAGAGGAAGGGGACAACAGAGAATGAGGTGGCTGGATGGAGTCACTGAAGCAGTAGGCGTGAGCTTAAATGGACTCTGGGGGATGGTAGAGGACAGGAAGAAACATTGTCCATGGGGTTGCGATGGGTTGGACATGACTTTTCCCACTAACAACAACAACACTGAATATGTACACGCACATACATATATACCCAACCAATAAGAACATAAAATAGGCAACACTGAATTTCAACAATGTTTTATTTTTGATCTACAAGCTGACTCTGTGTGGGTGAGAACTTAATGCAGCATGTTCTATCCACAGTACTGGGTTAGCCATTGGCACCCTCTTCCCTCCTCAAAAGCAACCCTTTATCGACAAAACCCTCACGAAAAGTACACCTACATTGATGGAGTGGGTTTTCATCTAATTGGCTTTTCTGTAATCAATAGGCATATGACAAAGGCTTGTAAATTAATATGTCCCACCGGCTCTGTTTTCTATACACAAGCCATTTTATGGAATATCTGGAGAAATGTTTGGCAATCAATTGTTATTGTGTGCCTAAAGATATTTCTGAAATAGAAGCAAAATTACCCAGACCCATTGAGGGCTCCAAATTATGAGCAATATGTGCCAGCAGACCAGCAATATTCATGGGGTTATAATTATTTTAATGTAAAATCCTAACAAGTTGAATGCTGAGACCATAAAAAGAAAGTGCACCTGTTATTTTCCATGCTTTAATTTCATTAAAGTCCAATGCCCAGAAAAAGCAAGGATTCCAGCATAGCAATGGGAAAATAAATCCATAGCAGAGAGCTGACAGAAAATATTGATCTGCCCCAAAGTGTCTTGTTGTTAGGAAGCTCCATATTCAGATGACAAAAAGTAGTCAGCTCTCAAGTCGGAAGGGATAAAGGTTCTTTTGTGCACTTGTGTTCATTTATTGAAATTTAAATATGTCCCTCTTTCATCTCAGCAACAGTTCAAAGCTACTTTTAAAAAAAGTTTTCATCCCACCTTTTTTAAAAAATAACTAATTCAAGCTGATGAACCAATATAATATTCCTTCCTCTTCTTTTTTCCCCTCCAATACAAACCTATTAGGTAGTTTGGGCTGAGAGAGAAAGAGGGAGGGAGGGGGAGAGAGAGCAACAGAGAAAGAAACAGAGAGAGGAAAAAGAGGGAGGGAGGGGGAGAGAGATGGTGGTGGGGGGACAAAGTAACCTAGCTGGTTTTCATGCCCAAGACTGGACTAGAATTCACAGTTACCTAGTTTTCTAGGCCAGCACCTCAACCGCTACACCAACCTGGCTCTCTTCCAAATAAGGAAAATGGCAAAGACTATCATCAAAGTATTACCACTGTTATTATTTTAAAATCAACTATACATAATCTCTGTAAGAGGAATACTTCTTGTTTTGCAAGTAAATGCAAATATTAGCTACCATCCATTTTGGCATTCATGATAGCTCCCTGGGCAAAAGCTTATCAAACTATAGTTGGAAATTGCTTTTGCAAAAACTTTTTAAAATGCATAATGATATATGGGTCTGTTAAAAGACATTTGCAAATTGATGCGGAGACAGAACAGAACGTCGCCTAAATTCAGTACTGAGGCTAAGGAACTCGGATTGTGCCAAAATATTAATTTGAATGGAGGATGACAGTTCATAGCGTATCTGGACAGACATATTACAACTAGCCCTAAGGACCACTCATCCAATAACCATTCCAAGTTAGGAATGTGCTGAATGAGTGCCTTATGACTGGTTCTTGCCATGGCTCAAAGTTCCAGGCATCCCAGCATACCTGCAGTCATGTGACCATGATCTGGGCATTTGGCAACTGGGAAGGAAGGTTGTAAGTCACTCAGGTAAGTCTGAGCGACCATCTTGCAGCAACCACCCCAAGTCCTGCTGCACTTGCACCATACCCTGCTGGTCCCTTGTGCATTCTCCCACACCAGAGGTGTATTCAGCAGGTTCTGACCAGTTCTGGAGAACCGGTAGCGGAAATTTTGAGTGGTTTAGAGAACCGGTGGTAACCTTCCCCCAGGAGTGGGATGGGAATGGAGATTTTACAGTATCCTTCCCCTGCCACACCCACCAAGCCATACCACGCCCACCAAGCCACACCCACAGAACCGGTAGTGAAAAAATTTGAATCCCACCACTGCCCCACGCCCTCTGCAGCTACCACCACAAGTCCCTCCCCACTTGTGCCCTGCAGCATCAGCCCCTGAGTCAACTGCAGCAGCCATCCCAAGCCATCCTGAGGTGCGGCTACTGGATCTTCTTCCTTCATTGGAGAGTGTGATGGATGACACCCTGCACACACTCTGGGCTGTAACTGCCCCCCATGCACCCTCCTGTACCGTCCCACACCCAACAACCGTTACTTTCCTGCCACCAACCTGCTTGCGAGCCGCCTGGCGGTTGCAACTTCCTGTTTCTCCACTGAAGTTGCTTGTTGGAAGTTGTTAGGAAGTTGCACTAAAGGTCCTCATTTAATGAGAGGACAGGAATTGTCAGGATTGTTGTCACTAAGTGATGTAGTCACATGACTTTGTGCTTTATGACTGCATTGCTTAGGGATGGAAAATAAACTCCCAATTATTGTGTTAGTTTTTCACACTTAACAACCGTGGCAGCGTCTGTATACAATCAAAATTCAGGTGCTTGGCAACTGACATGTATTTATGACGGTTGCAGTCTTCTGGGATCATGTGATCATCTTTTGCAACATTCTGACAAGCAAAGCCAACGGGGCAGCCAGATTCACTTAACAACTGTGTTACTAACTTAGCAACTGCAGTAATTCACTTCACATCTGCGGCAAGAAAGGTTGTAAAATGAGGCAAAATTCACCTCGTGTCTCGCTTAGCACCAAAAATGTTGTGTTCGTAAGTCGAGGACTACCTGTACTTGTAATGCAGTTTGGAAAAAGAACTGTAAGTTTTGTACCTACCTAATGTGTAACATTTAAATATAATCTAGGCAAGGAACTGCTCATGGAAATACAGCATTCAAACCACCAGATAAGCTGCAATTTGGTCACTCAAGTTGCTAGTTACCTAGACTTCTGTTACTTGCCCTCTTTTACTTTTGCAGATGTGCTGCATGCGTGATGCTAAGTCACTTCTCCTTGTTATTTACCAGTCATCCAAAGAATAGCTCAATCCTGAAACAGTTCAAATTTCCTAAAAGCCAATTAGCTGATTAGACAAGAGCTTGGCCATTATTCATGGCAGAGTGTGCAGACTTCCTTATTCTTTGTTATGTGCTTTTTGTCAGTCAAATCTAATTAGTCAGGTAGATTAAAAAACTGTTCTTTTAAGTCATAAAGTGGAATGATCGCTTCCCTTTGCCATTCTTCATTCTGAGCTCATGCGCAAAATGAAAACCATGTTGAATCCTCGGATACTTTACAGATTTAGATATAATTTGTCCTTTTTTTTTTTTCTATTTCGTCCTTCCTCGCCTCCCAACGTTTACCTTTTTAGCTTGAGGCTGATAATAGGATTTACTTGACCTCGCCCGTTTATTCCCTTTGATTGTTTTTTAGTAGTTTTGAAATAGTTTAGCATCTAAGTGGGTTTGGCGTGGTGGTGTGAAGGCACTGACCCACAAATCGGGAGATGGCGAGTTCTAGGCCCACCTCCAGGCATAAAAACTGTCTGGATGACTTTGGGCAGACGCTCACTTTCAGTCCCACCCACCTCACAGGGTTGCTGTTCTAGGGAACATAGGAGGCAGGAGTGGCACGTTCACTAACTTGAACTGACCTTTAAAAAAAAAAAAAGCAGGATAAAGATATCATCATCATCATCATCTAATCCAGGGGTCTCCAACCTTGGCAACTTTAAGATTTGTGGACTTCAACTCCCAGAGTTCCTCAGCCAGCAAAGCTGGCTGAGGAACTCTGGGAGTTGAAGTCCACAAATCTTAAAGTTGCCAAGGTTGGATATGCCTGATCTAATCCATCCTTCCAGGCCTGAAGTAATCTTATTTCTTTTTCTTTAACTCCCTTCATGTCACGTTTTCCCAGACAGACTATTTGGGTTTCAAGGCGGAAAAGAGGCATCGCTTGTCAAGCTCACCTTGCACTCCTGTTTCTGTCTGTTAGGCAGCAGAAACGGCTAGCTTTTTATTCTTACCATGATGTCTTGCAAGGGACCATCATTATGCATGGATTGCTAGTTTTCTAAGCCAACAATTATGTTGATCGAACAGGGAATTTAGCAATTTGGGGAAGCTGCTTCCCAAAGATCTCAAGCCAAGCTCAGCCATTTGGCAACCCTTTAAATACAATTTGCTGCAAAATTGCTGTGACTCCAGGGCCCCTAATAATAGTTAGTCTCTTTTCAGTCTCTATCTCTGCTGTAGGAACTTGTTATGTCAAAACTGTGTCTGGAGGGATAACATTCAGGAGATAGTACCATCCAGCAGCATTCTCATATGTTGTGAAGAGGATTAGGCTTCTTTCAATTCACCACTGAGAGATGAGTGTCTCAAGTGAGATATGTGCCATTGTATTTTTAACAATATACGCACATTCCAGAATTGAAGACTTTCTCTTATTCGGAAATAGGCAACTGTAACCACTTACGCTCTTATTTCTTCTCCATTCTCTCTTTCACTCTACTTATTTCATCCCGGGGGTCTCTATTGCCGTTTTTGTTGCATACACCTTTCTGCCCTCCATTTCCACTGTACTTCTTTTCCTTCTTAGCTTGGCAAACACTGATTTCCCCAATTGATATTGCATATTTATTGGTGGGATATTATATGACTGTGGCTAACTCAGCAAAATGACTCTGGGTAGAAATACAAATCCAAAAAAGCAGCATAATATATTAAAAAGCAATTAAAATCATAAAATACACTGCAGTTCAACAGTTGGGATTCCTTTCATCTAGACCTTCAGATCTTTTCCTATCTCTATATTAGAATATAGTGCATGCGCCGATTTAAGCTCCTTTTCTCTTTTGCAGTTTGAGTATGTCTGATAGATTAATAAGGTCTACTTTGGACTTAATGCTTTGAAATAACTGTTTCCTTCTAGAGATCATGCTGAGTGTTTCACATTCAGAAACTGAACAGGTTTTCCAGCGTCAGCTCCAGCCCCAGTCTTTCATTGTAACACCCATTCAATCAATCAATCAATCAATCAATTTCCCTAGCTGCCCATCTCAATCAATGGCTGGGTGCAGAGATGAAATGCTGCTGGTTTGGCCCAGTTCGACTGAACCAGTAATAAAAAGTGCTACTGGTTCGAGCGAACCTGTAGTAAAAAAAATGCTACCGGTATTTCTGACTCAGCTGTGCTTAGATTAGCTTGATTTCTAGCTAATGTAAATTGTGCGGCACAACTGATTGCCCCCCTTGCTGTTGTACTTACCTCAGAAGGCTTCAAAATGCTTCTTAGCACCCAAGATGTTTCCCTCAGGCCAAGTAGGCCAAAAACAGGACATGGGGGGTGCTGCTAAAGAAAAAAAGACTTTTGACCTACCCACCCCAGTCACATGACCACATAGCCACGTCCACAGAACTGGTGGTAGAAAAATTTGAATCCCACCACTGACTGGGTGGCTTACAATTCCAAAAATATATATTAAAAAAACAATGAATAAAAAACATCTTAAGAACAAGAAAAAACTTCCAAAATAAATATGCATAGCAGCGGAGACAATTAGCCAGCTAATAGTAAACCCAAGAGCTGGCGCCCCTAACACATTCAGGCCCCAGGCTGGGGGACACAACCAGGTTTTGTAAAGCCTTAGAAAAGGCCAACAGGGTTGGGGTCATTCTAATCTCTGAGGGGAGGTCGTTCTACAGAGCAGCAGCACAGTCCTCGCTGAAGAGGCACCAGCTGAGTTAGCTGACCTAAAACTGAGCTAGGTAAAATCCCAAGCCCAGCCACCCTGTCACAAATCATGAAAGGAAGAGCACAGGAAGTCAAGCCACGTATTTGGGGGAAAAAAAAAAAAAAGAGGCGTGATTCAGCCAACCGGTTTAGCTGATCGTCGGGGCTATATAGAAGAAATGGCTTTGATGAGTGGCTCTTTGTGTATCTCGCTGTACACTGTTGTTGGAATACCTCAAATTTTGCACTGGGAAGTGACTGTCCTTGTATCTTCCTGAACTCCAGATTTGTCTCTGCGGGCCCCTTTTTGCAAATCTAAGCTCCCGTGCCTGTTTTCTACACAGAAAGCTTTGAGTTTGCAGTGTGCTTTGTGGTACTCTGTTAAAAGATTTTTGGCAGCAATAAATACTTTGGGGTCATTATCAGAAGGTGACTGTAGGTTAGCTGGTAACATAGAGCCTTCACATGAGAAAGAGCTAATTCCCACTTGTCAGAGCTCAGTGAATAAATCTATGGAAATATGTGAAAAAGACTTTCGCATACCAGGGGTCCAGTCATACAAAGGGAAATTTGCATATTGATAGTCCTTGACTTACAACCATTGATTTAGTTATTCTTCGAAGTTACAAAGGCACTGAAAAAAGTCACTTATGACCATTTTTCACAAAATCGTTGCAGCATCTCCATGGTCACATAACCATGGCAAAGTGGCTCATATTTATGATGCTTGCAGTGTCCCAAGGTCAAGGGGTCACCTCTTGCAAACTGCTGACAAGCAAAGTCAATGGGGAAGCCAGATTCACCTGTTTACAAATTTAACAACTGCAATGATTTATTGTTAACCACTGTGGCCAGAAAGGTCATAAACAGAGACAAAAAACTCTCTAAATTACTGTCTTGCTTAGCAACAGAACTTTGGGGTTCAGTTGTAATTGTGAGTTGAGGACTACTTGCATACTTGTGAATAGAAAATCCATTCTTATAGTCTCCAGAATACAGTGATTTAAATGGAAGACAAAGTGGCTGATAAACCAATGAGACATCGGGCTATTCAACACTAAAATGGTGGCCTACAGCAGAAAACTACACTGGCTTAAAGAACTGCAGAATTGCACTTCCAGTTCTTACTTTGCCTTGACATCAAACAGGGAATGAGTTCTGCTGAGCACGTGGACAGAGATTGGGTGACCGCTATGATTTTTATGCTGTTAGTTCTTCAGTGACACAGAATCAATCATTCCGTGGTATCAGAGGACCAACAGCAAAGTGCGGAGGGAGAAATAAGAATGGGAAGGAGGAAGAAAGGTGAAAGAAAGAATGCAGAGAAATACAGTTGGTTTCCTCTACTTGTCTTCTCACAGGGGAAGGAAAATAAAATAAAAAATAAAATAAAAAGAGCCAACCCTAGAGTCTAATGCATGTCAGGACCTTCCAAACCACTGTAAACTGGGTAATGGTGGTCAACTGTACTTTGCTTTAGCAGGCATCCGATTTATGGTACGGTGGATCTTTTGGAGCTGAAGAACTAGCACCCCAATGTCCTTTACTTTCTCCCATCACTACATCCATGTGTTGCCATCCATGTATTGGAGAGAAAAATAGGAAGCAAGTAAAGTGGCATGGGGGAGGAAAGGTTTCCTTCTGCCAAAAGACAATTGGCTGAGAAAGTCAGTAGTTCTTGAAACATCAGTGGTCCAGAACCAGAAAAGGGGTGTGTCTGTAATAGCCTCAGGTGACCAGTCAGAGCAGGGCAGGCCCTATTCCTCTAATTTTACCTTGGAAACATTTGCTGCTTGATGTGGCTTGTATTGGCAGAAGTGGTAAGGGAATCTCTTTGCAGCAGAGCAAAGGAAGATTGTTGGAGGGAGCCTTCATAGTAGTCCAGTGTGATTGCAAGTGTTTATGTCTTCAGTAATGGCTATTGGTAATTTTCATGTCCCAAACAGGACATGAGGATGAGCTCATGGTAACAATCTGAAAAAGTACAACCAATGAAATATCAATATCAATCAGAATAAAGCTAAAGGTCTTCTAGTCCAACCCCCTGGTCAAACAGGAGACCCTGTGTCATTTCAGACAGATAGCTGTCCACTCTTTTCTTAAAAACCTCCAGTGATGAAGCACCTACAACTTCTGAAGGCAAGCTGGTTTTGCTTGTGAATTGTTCTCACCATTAGGAAGTTTCACCTTAATTCCAGGCTGCTTCTGTCCTTGATTAGTTTCCATCCATTGTTTCTTGCCTTGCCTTCTGGTGCTTTGATAAATAAATTGACCCCCTCTTCTTTGTGGGAGCCCTTCAACTACTGGAATACTGCTATAATTTCACCCCTAGTCCTTCTTTTCTATAGACTAGCCATATTCAATTCTTGTAACCATTCTTCATATATTTTTGTCTCCAGGTCTTTAATCATCCTAGTTGCTCTTCTTTTTTATAATGTGGTGACCAAAACTAGATGTAGTATTCCAGGTGTGGTCTTATTAAGGATTTTATGAAGTGGTAATGATATTTCACATGATTTTGATTCTATGCCTCTGATTATACAACCAAGGACTATATAAGCCTTTTTGTCTGCTGCCGCACACTGCTGCCTCATGTTTCAGTGATCGGTCACTAGGACACCAAGGTGCCTCTTACAGTTACTGTTTTTGAGACAGGTTTCACCAAATCTGTACTTGCACCTTTGGTTCTTCCTGCCTAGGTGTAAAAGCTTGCTTTTTTCCACATTAAATTTCATGTTCTCGGATAAGGCCCATTGTTCAAATCCGTCAAGATCTTTCTGGGTCTTGAGCTTGTCTTCTGGGGTGTTGGCTTTTCCTGCCAGCTTAGTGTCATCTGCAAATTTGATGAGTTCACCTTCTATTCCTCATTTAAGTCATTTATGAAGATATTGAAGAATACTGGGCCTAAATCTTTGAGAATATCATTAACTTTTCTCCATCCTAACTTTTTTCTAGAGAAGGAAGGTAGCCAATATTTTTATGTATATGTAGTATAGGTTATTATCTAGCATTAATATATTTTCACTCCCATTGGTAAAAATTTATTCTTTTGCCAAATGTGAAATTTCCTGTATTTCCAAATAATTGTGCTAAAACAAATTATATACCGGAAATAATCATCTCAGGTTTTTAAATAGCCCGTAGTTTGTTTGTTTTTGCCTGTCTGTTATAAGATCTGCATTCACATAATAGAAAGAGCAATTTGATGTTATATTAGCTACAGACCAGTTGGAGAGGCTATATGACTGAATAGGGTCATAACTAGTGGTGGTATTCAGCCGGTTCGCACCAGATCGGGAGAATTGATAGCAATAATTTGTTGTGGGTCGCTGAACCAGTAGCGACTTCTGGCTGGTCCTGCCCCCGAACCGATCTCCCAGTTGCAGCTCACTCACTTGCCCTGCCCACCCAATTCTCGCTCACCCCGCCGGACGTTTGCCCTGCCCAGTCACTCCTCACTCCACACTGGGTCCTCGTGGCTTAACCTGTCTTCTCACATGGTGCCTGGCCCTGTGCCCCAACTGAGCAGCTCTGATCTTCCTGCTCGTAGGTAAGCCTGCGAGTCTCGCTAGCCTCCCCTAGCATCCCTGGAGCTTGCCTCCCCTCCCCCACCATTCCCAAGCTTTCCAAGGGCCCTCCCACTGTTCCCGGGCTCGCTTGGCTAGCTTCATTGCTGGCATGGCCCCATCCCAGGCGGGAGTGCTGGCTGCAGCCTAGCTAGATGTCCCCCCGCATCCTATGGCTTACCTGGTGGGAGTGTGGATGTCCTGGGCTGCACATGCTGTGCACAATTTGATGTGGCTGAACCTTTTTTCCTTTCCCCCAGGAGAAGGAGGATGTGGACAATGGAGGCTAGAGCATGCTGTGGCTTTTTTCTTCCTTTCAACCCCAGGTGGGCAATAGAGGCCAGAGCAGGAGCGCCACTTGTTTTCTTCCTTCTCCCAGGGGACACGCTGCTTCCAGCCTGGCCTGGCCAATGGGTGGGCAGGCTGGTGGCCCTTGGGGGGCATCTCTACTATGCTGGGGCTGAGGGGTGGTGGAGGTGCCCATGGGCAACAGCCCTGGTACTTCTGTCCGCCCTCCCAGAATACCACTGTTGTGGACATTCACTTCCTTCCTTTCATCCCCTGGGATCGCCGCCGTCTGCATCCTCCTTCTCCCAGGGGGAAAGGAAGAAAGGCACAGCCACGGCATGCTACGGCCTCCACCGCACCTCCACCCCCGCCCCTCCCACCACCTGCTTTCTGCCTTCTCGCGCCGCCCGCTGCTCTGGAGTTCGCCGGATCATTTTGTCCCAGTCAGACCAGGTGTGTGCATGTGTGTGAGAGAGAGAGCCTCGGGGAGGGCGGGGGGAGATTAGCCACTGAACTAAGTGCCGAGACATGACTTGTGTCTCCATAGTGGTGCAAAGCAACCATCTTTGAGCAAACGGTGATGTGACACCCCCGCTTGCTTTCCTGAGCTTTGTCGTGCCTCTTTTCCTCCTTTCCCCATCCTGCATCTTTGGTGCTTGTCCTGGAGGTAGAAAGAGCCGGGGCACCAAGTAAGTCACTTAGAGATTATCCTTCCCGTCCCCCCAGCTCCATTTATTTATTTTTTGCCACTGAGGGTTGGACCCAATGCAAAGTGCGTGTAGCCTTGTGTCTGGATTGCTGGACACTGTCTGGGAGTGTTTGCGTGGCCCTTGTAGCATCTGCTGTGTTGGGCATACATGAGGTTTTAGCTCCTTGGAGGTTACCAACTTTCCCAGCTTCCTGTGCTGGATCAGAACATCCCATATTCTGGGAGTCAGTGGGGCTGCAGACAATGGAAGGCTCTCCTCTCGATCGGGGAAGGGAACTGGGCTGTGGGGTCCCACTGTGGCTGAAGGAGAAAGTGGCATCGGCCTTTTCGTGAAGGGAGGAAACATGAAACATTTCATCCCCCGGGAGAAGCTACCGGTGGCGGAGTGCTCTGACCTGGAGGGTGGGATCCTAGCTGCTTCCCATAGCAACGCCTGCTGCAGCAGTGCTTCTGCCACCCTCCCAACTAGGTGTGTGTGTGTGTGTGTGTGTGTGTGAGGGAGAGAGAGAGAGAGAGAGAGAGAGAGAGAGAGAGAGAGAAAGGAACATGAAGGGAGAGAAAGAAAGAGAAAGAAAAAGAAAGAAAGAAAGAAAGAAAGAAAAAGAAATAGGAAGGAGGGGGGAAGAGAAAAAAACCCTCTGTGCTATTATTTTTAATTGACAAGGAATGGCTGGGAGGGGAGAGGCTAGGCGAGGCACCCATTGAGTGAGCGACATTGAGTTGGCCACACCTACCCAGTCACATGACCACCAAGCACGCCCACCCAGTCACATGACCAAGCTATGCCCACCAAATAAGCCACACCCACAGAACCGGTAGTAAAAAAAATTTGAATCTCACCACTGGTCATAACTGTTCATGTAGTGCCTTTAAAGCATACAATATATGTCAAACCTTTTGGCTTATGTAGGTCACATTGAGCGAAGAAGAATTGTCTTGGGCTGCATCTAAAATGCAAGTAGACCTCGACCACAATTGAGCCCAAAACGTTCATTGCTAAGCAAGACAGTTGTTAAGTGAGTTTTGTTCCAGTTTCTGATCTTTCTCGCCACAGTTGTTAAGAGAATCATTTCAGTTATTATGTTAGTAATACGGTTGTTAAGTGAATCTGGCTTCCTCATTGACTTCACAAAGTGAAGGTCACAAAATGACACTGCAACCACCATAAATACATGCCAGTTGCCAAGTGAATACTAAACAAATGGTTGTAAGTTGAGGACTACCTGTATATAACATAGTTAATGTATATAAATCACATAACAATGTGAAAAGTTTACATTCTTTTGGGGCTGTGTTACTAGCTATCCAGGGCCACATGCAGCCCCTGGCCCATGCTTGGCCACACCTACTCTAAAGCTATATATTTTAGAGGTTGTGTGAAATTTTTCAACTTTCAATTTCTAAACATTAGGGATGCTCAAAAATTGTGACCTGCTGTGGGGATTGTAAAGATATTTTGGTTACTTTAATGTCATTTAGATGTGCTTGGTCAGTAACTACATAAATATCATAACTTTTTAACCTTTTGTTTGTTTTGTATAAGCTCCACCTTAAAAGGCAGCCTTGAGTCCTCTAGCATAGAGTTACCCAACCTTTCCAGGTTGGCGGCCCAGAGGAAGGGGGGGGGAAAGAGGGGACGATTCTGTGGGAGGGGCAGGTGTCATGCGTGTGCGTGCCTGTGAAGTTCATGGTGATGCTTGCAAGAGTAGGGCCGCAAGCACCCACAATGGGGCTCGTGGGAGTGGGACCGCGAGTGCCTGCAACAAGGCTCACGTTTGTGGGGCTGTGCATGTTTGCAGATGCATACGCCAGCCGGCCATTCACGCAGCACAGTGGCAATGAGACCATGGCGCGGTAGTGGGCCGTGGCCCACAGGTTGGGACCCCCTGCTCTAGCATGAGGGCCAGACCAGTACAAATCACAAGACTCTCTAGATTAAGAGCATATGGTGGAGGGGGGTGAAGACATACCTGCATAGCTTCTACAAGATAATACAATTTAACAAATGTTTCTTCTTCCCACCTCCTTAGGTTAAAATGCCCAATGCCTGTCAATGGGAACAAATATTCCAGTTTTCTATGCAACAGAAATGTCTAAGTTCTTACTTTCAATAATGGCCAAGGACATATTTGGGTGAGGATGGTTACCTCAAACGAGTAACAGAATAGCTTGAGATTAAATATCGTGGAGTCTGACCATGAAGCACTGTTATCACAAAGTGACCTGCAACTAAGATAGTCCAACCAGATAGTTTGGTCTACAACTTCTTCAGGTCCAGCCAGTTTGGTCAGGGGTAGGACCCTGTGGAAGTTATAACAATCTAAAATACCTGTCATTGGACAGAGCCTTAAAACGCCTAGCTTTCACTTAGCTTGCGCTAAGTAACTCCTACGTTTCCCAAACCTGTGCCTGATTTATACAAAACCTTTTGACATTCTGTGCGTATAGCTGACAGCCTGTATTTGAGGTATCATTAAGAACATTTTAAAATAATGGTTGGCAGCAAAAATATTTAATGTGAATTCAGATTGTTTTCAGAAATTGTGTTATTTTCCTGTATGGCTGCCATGGTGATAAAAAGCACTATGTAAATGACATATTATTTGTTCCTTTCTGAGGTTAGGGTGCACTCTTTTCTACATCGCTGGGCTCAGAGCAAAACACTAGGTTTCATGTTTTATTTCTGGCTTTTCATCTTTAGAAAATGGACTGTTTCGTTCCCCCACCCCAGCTCATTTGGAATAAACCAGCAGTTCTTTTACATAGATCAGAGGTCTCCAAACTTTGCAACTTTAAGAATTCATTCAGACATTCAGTGACTTGAAAGCACAAATGCATGCAACACACACACACACACACACACACACACACACACACACACGCACACAGGCCCCCAACAAGGGCCTTCACTTTGTTTGAATCTCATCTGAAAAAACTGAAATGGCTGTGAAAGTCTGACTCATAGACGAACACAATACAGAAGCCTGATGATGGCAGATGAGATTCTGCCGAAATGTTGCTACAACTTTAAAAGCACAACTACAATGATGTGGGAAAATACCCGAACAAAGCTGAATACCATACATGTAAGTACCCGCGAAAACTTAAGAAAACATATATTTATATTTATATTCCTGGGTGACAAAATTTCAGGGATGGTGAAGTCTGCAGTTGTAGGGTTCCTCTTATGAAACTTAAATACATGAAGGGAAGGAGTTCATCGAGGATCCTCCGCGATCATGGGTGTGGAGCAGCTACGGAAATACCAGTAGTCCTAAACTTCATTTTGTGACCATTCAAAGTTGAAACACCACTGAAAAAGGTGGCTTATGACCAGTCCTCACGCTTATAACTTTTTCAGCATTTCTAAATATATGATCAAAATTCAGGTGTTTGGTAAGCAGCATGTAGATAATGCCAGTGCAAATTTCCATAATTCTCTTGGTTGTGATGCCAATCAAGTTGGACAGAAGAGTTAAGACTTATGTAAAGATATCCCTGATGGTGTTACCGTTGTTCAGTAAGGCATCACTGCCACATGACATCTGAAAAAATGACCTAGATTTCTTGCTTATTTGTTTATTTATTTGCTTATATGACTGTCAAATCAGAAAGACTGACAGTGAAGTCTGCAAATCACACACATACACATGTTCCTCATTGTTCCTGGGTCCTTTGTTTGCTTAATCTAATCAACTGATCTCTGATTACTCTTAAACTACACCACGTCCAGCAACAATCTGAATCCTTCTTTCATTTGTAGAGACAAATAATTGTTCTTCCTAAGAACAAGAGTGACAAATGAAAAGAATGCCCATGTCTGATCTCTGGGATGCTGTACTGAAACAAAACGTATTTCAAGAGGACAACATAAGATTGCTGAATTGGGATTCTTGTCTAGAATTGTCCCCATGTCTTCTCAATTTAATTTGATGATTACGATCAGTCGGTTAAAGCACCAGGTAAGAAACTGGCAGACTGTGAATTCTAGTCCCACCTTAGGTATGAAAGCCAGCTGGGTCACACTCAAACTATCTCACATAATTGTTTTTGGGTGCAAATGGGAGGAGGAAAGATAACTAGGGATGTTTGGCACCTTGAGTTATTTATAAAAAGGTGGCAGGCGCACACACACACACACACACACACAGAGAGAGATTCAGATAGACAGAGAGAGAAAGATTAAATAAATAAATAAATAAATAAATAAATAATGTTTTTGTGTTATGATAACATACTTGTAAGATTTTACTTAAATTCAAATAAAATAAAGAATTTTCTTCTGCTTTAGATGTCCCACAGCAGAAAGGTTCCTATGTAATAAGTGTCTGTAGTCTTTGGGTTAACATACCTGTCCACCTACGTACACTTGTTGTTGTTTTTTCATTATTCTTTTCAATCCAACAACAATATTAAAAAAGAGGCTCCAGACTCTGCCTGCCTCTCCATCAGAGGGAAAACACTGAACAGAAAGATAATAAATTTGGTCCGAGGGGAGAAGCTGAACAAAACAGACCAAAGGTTGTAAAGAAAAAAAAAATATTTCAGGAAAATAAAATTCCCCGGTGTTCCCCTGTGAGGAAAAAGAGGTGGCCATCTGCTCAGAATGTTGCTGACCGTTCCTTTCTAAATCCCTTTTCCAGCGGGTAATGGGACCCAGAGTGGCACGTACATAGCCTGCACTGTGCTGTCCAGTGCTATTTTTCATTGGGAGTAAAATTTCCACTGCTGCCAAAAAAAAAAAAAAAAAAAGCTTGAATCATCACTTGTGGAGCGGGGGCAGTTGTCATTGAAAAATGGATAAGGAATGCCATTATCTGGACAGTGTGCCTTTACTTTCTGGATCACATCTCTCTGGCTATCGGCTGTTACAGACAATCAGTTGTACTAGAAATTGGCATAATAATCTTCAGATGTATAGTATGACTTTTAAGATAAATAAATACGTGTTAATCTTATTTGGCCTAGTTTGAATTTCATGCCATTTTAAGGTCTTGTTCCATTAACATTTGTCTCAAGAATATCAGACCGCTCCATGTACACCAATTTAGCACATTTAGCTATGTGTACATCTCAGACCCACATCACATTTGTGAACTCAATAAAAACAGCTCTCAGTTCCCATGTGTTACTGTAATATGTAATTTATTTTCCCCTTACCACAATAAAGCTGGAATGACAAGTGTCTCAGATGATAAGGTAAAACCGTCTACTACGTTCTTTTCTTAAAAGGAAAGCATGCTTCTGCTTCTATGGACCTTGGCGTCTATTTGCACTCCATCTTTCCAAAACTATGACTTGAGTACTTGAAGTTGTAGTCTCTTTCATTTCTTGTAGCTGGGTTGTTTTCTTTGGGAAATTTTATTGGCTAAACGCTTCTCCAATATTGAGTAAGAAGCCTCAACCCAGAGAGTCTGCCAACGTAATTAAGACTTTCCTGGACAGTATTTGTTCTCAGTATGATATTTTGGTAAACACATCAGCATGCACTGGAATCCCTCAGTGTTTTAAGGTAGAGTTTAGTCATAATTGCTCCTAGTTGCTTGTGATTTGAAAACAGGGTTTCTGACTGCCCATAAATGTACCAGTTCAATTGCTCTATTTCAAACATTATAATAGCAGCATTTTTTTTCTTTTATTCAATGCTGACAGGCTTCTGTTTATATATTCAGCTGGTTGCTCCTAGAAACACCATCCAGTACTTTTTAAGATCCATTACACACTTTGCAGTCTTTCTTGCCTTTCTTTTTAGGACAGGTGTTTAATGAATAACTCTTAATCTTTCAGACATTCTACCATTAAGAGTTGTAAATCTAATCTTATGAAACTTCTTCTCTGGTAATGTTGAATTTATAACTAGGGCATATAAAACCTTTGCTGGACCAATACTGGAATACAGCTCATCTGTCTGGAATCCACACCGTATTATGGACATTAATACAATTGAGTGAATCCAGAAGTATTTCACGAGAAGAGTACTACACTCCTTTGCTCGCAGCAGAATACCCCACACCACCAGGCTTGAAATTTTGGGCTTGACAACCTAGAACTACATCGCCTATGGTTGGACTTAAGCGTAGTACACAAAATTATCTGCTACAATATACTACCAGTCAATGACTAGTTCAGCTTCAACTGCAACAATACAAGGGCACACAACAGATACAAACTCAATGTAAACTGCTCCAAACTTGATTGCAGAAAGTATGACTTCAGCAACAGAGTGGTCAATGCCTGGAATGCACTACCTGACTCTGTTGTTACATCCTCAAACCCCCACTCCTTTACCTCAAACTATCCATTATTGACCTCACCCCATTCCTAAGAGGGGGGCATGTAAGGGGCATGTATAACTGCACAATCGTGCCTACCATCCCTGTCCTATTGTCCCCATGTATTCATACCTATTTCCTGTATTCATACTCATGTTTATTCCTATACCTATTATCTTGTAAGCGATTGACAAATCAAATATATAAAAAATAAAATAAAAAAAGTCTGTATTACAGGATAGTTAGTAATCCTGCTATAGTTGCAAATGGAGACAGATTTCCCATCCCCCCCAAGAACTTTATCATTCCACAAAGCACAATATTCAAGCCACCTCTTTTGATGATGGCATATTCTGAATTGCCTGGGTTCCCTTGAGATCCTGTTGTAGTTCTTTTGCTAACAATACATATCCTGCGAAAGTCTCTTGGGTCTCTATCCAAGTTTCATTTTCTCTGGTTTCAGTTTGATGTTCTTCTCTTTGGAGCTCCAAGAAAGCAGCTGTGAGTCCTTTTCCGCCTCTAAATCACTTGCCCCTTTTGCAAAAATCAAGAAAGCCGCCAAGATATCTGGTTTATTTTATTTATTCGAAATTGTTTGGTTGCCAGGGAAAGAGCTGACAGAAGGCATAGCTCTGTAGCTTTACAGTAGGAATGCGAAATGTCTGTTTGTGTGGGTAAATTTTATAGGCCAGAAACCACTGATGAGGTTGCAGCCTGTAAATATTCATTCTTGGGAAATACTGTGTAGGCTATCAACAACTGTAGATACTGGATAATGACATTGTTTGTATGCTTGGTTCAATGGGTTAGGTCCAATGCATGTCCTTAACTTGCCCGAAGCCTTCTTTTCTATGAGTGTTCTGCTTATGTTAGTTTCATTTACTGCAATGATAGCCCTTGTATAGCAATAGCACTTAGACTTATATACCACTTCACAGTGCTTTCCAGCCCTCTCTAAGCGGTTTACAGAGTCAGCATGATGTCCCAAACAATCTGAGTCCTCATTTTACCCACCTCGGAAGGATGGAAGGCTGACTCAACCTTGAGCCAATGAGAAAGAAAAACTCTTTATAAAGAGTTTTATACTGTTACACGAACTCTTAGTTAAGTGTTTGGCTATGTCAGATGGTTTTTCCAGCTGGGACTCCAGCATGTCACAAATAATTCCATCCTTATCAATGACCCTTCAAGCCCTCCAAAATCTCATATGCTTGCTAAAGTTCTCAATCCTAAATACAGCAATCCAATCTTTCTCCTGTCTGCTGATTTGTTGTAAACAATTTGTAGCTTTTCGCTGTCTCATTGTCCCTTGGGCGACAGCAGGCCTCTAATGCTGCCACCAGAGGAGACGCTGTGGATGTGGTCGTGAGGAGCTTTCAACTAATACAAATCTTTCTAACTTTTTCCAATGATATAAAAAGGAAGTTCACTTTCCTTCTTTGATCCTCATCAGGCTTGAAAAGGGCTTCTGTTTCTAGTAGGTCCCTCCCTGTACCAGGCTGGGTTGTTGTTGTTGTTGTGGTGGTGGTGGTGGTTTTTAGAATCTCAGGAATTTTCAGCACCTAGGCTGGGTGCTTCCAAAAATTATTTCAGTTGTGTGCTCTTATTTGTAAACACCACCGCTACCATGTTTCACGGTAATAAGGCAATCATATTTTTAATTAATAGAACAAACATTTCTACTTATATTCATCTTTTATCTCTCATAAGTGGACATAGCCACACAGTTCCTGACCTAAAGTCTTTTGTTCTTTTTCAGGTCTTGTGGTCTGTTCACATATCCCATCTTATGAAACTGCCCATTGTGATAACAAAAGTATCACACTGAACATGAAGAGGCCAGATTAGTGAATGGTTGATAGCTAATACTTGCTTACCAAATAATTCTTGCCCGGTTGTGTTCTTTTATTTTAATCTTGTCATATATAGCTGTTTATGTCAGGCTTTGTTCAGAAGGATGCTGGATCAAAACTCCAGCATAAATTCACAGATGTAGTTATTGCTAGACTAGTTTGATTTAAGATATTAGAAAATTAAACTGTAATTAGGGAAGAAAACCAGTAAATGCAAACTGTGGGATTCTGTATATAACACTCTAAAGGCTAGAATGTGTCTCTTTGTCCTTGTGTAGCATCCGAAGAGTCTGTGTACTGGTTGTTCTTCTTTGGCTGGTGCATTAAATGTCTTTTCATTGCTGTTGCAATGGATCTGCCTTATCCCAAGACTCTGCTTTTGTTCTGGGCAGGGGTGTCAAACTAGCCGCCCATGGGCCAGATTTGTCATGCGCAGACCACGCCCAATCCAGTTCCGTGAAGGGGGAAAATGTTGTGATATGTCACGTGATGGCAATGTGACAGCTCGAGTTTGATATCCGTGCTGTGTACTCTTTCTGCAGGAGAAAGAAAATACTATATCAGGAATGTCAAACTCAAGGTGGGGTACTTAGATCTGGCCCACAGGGACACTCTGGAAATAACTAAGGATTGGTCCGCATTGCATCTGCCAGCAAAAATGGAGCTCGGGAGGGCCGCCCGCTCCATTTTCACTGGCAGATGGTAGCAGGAGGCCATCGCAGCCAAAAACAGAGCTTGGGAGCCTGTTTTTGCTAGCAGAACACTCAGGCTGCCACAGGTGCCCTGACACGATTAATGTTGAGCTGGACACACCCCCTGGCCACACACACCCCCAGGACCTCTCAAAGAAATCGAGTTTGACACCCTTGCACTATATCACTCACTGGGTGAAACTATATGGCTACGCTGCTTAAGAGCATTCCAGGGTAGATATTTTTGAGCCTGAAGTTTATGAAAATGGTATGAAAAAGTGAAGTTAAAAATTACTCTACTGAGCCTCCTTAATCTTTCGGTATTTATTGTTACCATCAACCACAATCAGTTCCTGGACTGTCTCTGTGAGTTGGGAGCCCTAGGGTTCCATTCCGACTTGCAGGAGAGTCTCACAGAGTGGCATTGCACCAGACTGCTACAGGTAGTCCTCAAACCACAATTGAGCCCAAAATTTATGTTGCTAAATGAAAAAAAATTGCTAAGTGAGCTTTGCCCCATTTTACGACTTTTCTTGCCACATTTGTTAAGTGAACCACTGCAGTTGTTAAGCTAGTAACGTGGTTCTTAAGTGAATCTGTTTTCCTCATGGACTTTGCTTGTCAGAAGGTCACAAAAAGTGATCCCATGACCCCGGGACACTGCAACTGTCATAAATATGAACCAGTTGTCAAGTATCCACATGTAAATCACGAGAACATGGGGATGCTGTAATGGTCGTATGTGTGAAAAATGCTCATAAGTCACTTTTTTCAGTGCCATTGTAACTTTGAATGGTCACTAAACGAACTGCTGTAAATCGAGGACCATCTGTACTCAACAGAATGAGACAAGTCACTGTCTTAGATCACAGACCCTTTTTCATGGTCCCACCAAATATACATCCCTAATTGTTTGCAACCCATTGCATAGGCTGTCTTCCCATCCTGGGGAGCTGGGTAGATATAATGGGGGGGAGGGGGGGGAAGAGGCAGTCCTTCAAATAGCCAGGTCCCAAGACTTGCCAAAGTTCATTTTCAACCTATTGCTTTACATCCAGATTTCAACAGAGCCTAGGCACAGATAAAGGCTGACTGTAGCATTGCTTAACTCATAATGGACTAAGATATACATCTGAGTATCATCAACATACTGATTCTATTTTACTCCATGGTGCAGATGATCTCCCCTACCGTTTCATGTTGATGTTAAACAGAAATAGAGAAACCAGTGAGCCACAAGGGATCTTGCAAAGCAGGGGCTAGGGATCAGATCTCTCATCCTTGATCAATACTGACTGAAAACAGCCTCACAGGAAGTGAACCAGGACAACACAGGGATTCCCAATCCCTGGACTAGTTCTTGAACAAGGCTCTCAAACTCCCGGCCCATGCCCACGCCTGGCTTGGCAAAGGAGAAAAAAGTCCCGATACGTCACGTGACATCACCGTGGCGATGTGAGTTTGACATCCCTGTTCTAGAAGGATACCATGGTCAGTGGTCCCGAAAGCTGCTGAGAAGTCAAGTAGAGTCTGAATAGTGGTTCGAAGAATGTGACAATCAGGTTGCTTAGGCAGCTACTGATCATGCATTTGTTATACCCTTGTTGAAGCAACTGTACCAATGCCAGTTAACTAAGCAAGACTGCACTGTGTGTGTGGGTGTATGTGTTGCATGCATTTGTGCTTTCAAGTCAGTATTGACTCCCGCCAACTCCCTGGACGAGTTGTTTCAGTTTTGTCATCAACATTTCAGAAACCTTTTGCCGTTGACTGCTCTTAGAGTTCCTGAGAGAGTGACTGGCCAAGATTGCCCAAACGCAAGCCCAGAACCCATGGTCTCCCAGTTTTTATCCTGGTGTCTTCTATACCAAACCGGACCTCTTGATAAATAATCCATTCTCAAGACCATGCATCTGGAACACAATATCTGAAAGGCAATCTTTATGGTTGCAAGTCTGACCACTGTTTGGAAAAAATAATTAAGAAAGTTTCCTTCTGCTTGGGTGATTGGCCTCAGAGAAAATTACCCTGTGGTTATTCAAGGGTGATGACTTCTTAACTGCGGAATATTCTGAAGTTCATAATCTCTACTATAATCTCTTTTAAGCACTTGCAGAGATTTACCTCGTCACCTGGACATTTTTATATAAATGTTGCATGAATGGTTTCTATTTTATATTGGTTTTAGTTTCCCACTTCCATCTTTTAAACTGAATGTGCTACTGTTATACTATTTTAACTCACTGTTGCATCATTGTGCTTTAATTGTTTTATTGTAAATGGCTTCAAGTTTCACAATAATGGGAAGCAATTTACAAATATATTAAACACATAAATAAAGGTCCTACAGTTTTAGCCTTGTAAAAGAGAGGTAGTGTGAACTCTAGGACTTGACTGATGTGCCTTTGCTTACGTTTGAAGATGCCACCAGACTTGAATGGTCACGTGAAATAAGAAATAAGAAACCAAGAATATGGATTTGCATAAGACAGCAAAAGGTGCATATGTTCATGCTGTTGTGCAGATATCCATAGCTACATAAAGAAAAACAATTCAAATAGAAATGTTCGCATCACAATGTGGGGGCAAAGGCTGTTACCAACAGACTGATGATTCTGCTGTCTAGGTGATTCCGTACTTCTTTCTTAAAAGAGCAACAGTACTTAGACTTATATATCGCTTCACGGTGCTTTACAGCCCTCTCTAAGCAGTTTACAGAGTGGAGCATATTGACCCCCAACAATCTGGGTCCTCCTTTGACTCATCTCAGAAGGATGGAAGGCTGAGTCAACCTGGAGCCGGTCGGGATCGAGCTGCTGTCAGTGGGCAGAGTCAACCTGCAATACTGCATTCTAACCACTGCACCATCACAATTCTTTCAGGTTTTGAGCCTTTAAATGAGAAGCTCTTCCATTACAACAGGTGGCAGTCCTAGAGGTGGCTTTTTAGAGATTCTGTATAGAACATCAAGTGTACAGACAGCTGCCGAAAATAACCTCTTCTGTAGCTTTTAACTCTTGAGCTGCTTCCTGATTCCCTGAAAAAGCAATGTTACTTTTTGGCAGTTTCCCCCCTGTTCTCTTACCATTTCCTTATGTCAGTTTTGGAAATGAGATTTGTTGGAGGACGATCCTTTGCCTTAGGTTTTCCACAGTGCATCATTTTTTTCAGACTCTTTTGGGGAGCTTAAGAAGGTTTGGGTCTTTGCCAGACTCTTCAGTGAATAAACTTGTCCAAAGTAGTGGATGGTCTTTCAAAGCACACGCACTGGGTACTTGTAAGCCGAAATCCTGTTTAGGATGTGAGCTCGAGAGCTCGCTTTGAGCAGGAAAGGAATCCGGCCTGTGCGTAATTCTGTTTGGTGAGAAAGCAGAAAAGCACGGAGTTAAAGAGGGCTTTTATGCTTCTTTTTTCTGAAGATCCAAAGAACAGCGAGTTTCTTTCATAATTCCCAAGGCTTTCTTTCAAATAGACAAGTAATGTTGTTTGTCTTGTTTGGCACTACATACTGGGTTACTACTAAACACGTTGGTGCATATGAAGGGCGCAGAACGGGCCTGTTATCTGTGAGAGAAAGATGCAATCCTTTCCTCTTTTTCTTCTTCTTCATGGTGTGCTACGAGGAACTTTCTAGATCTAGGGACTTCAAATGTCCTTTTTTCCTCCCTCAGAGTTGCTTCCCACCCACCCACCCCTGCCTGCCGCCTTTCTAGCTCTATGGGTGGCTGAGCTACTTTGAAGTTCCTCCTCAGAAAAGAACATAAGACGTGGTGCTTACCAGGAGGCAGAGGCTGATTGAGCTGGTGAGCAAGCAAAATATTGCAGCATGGAGCTTTTGTGGTATTAAAAAAGAAATGGGGAGGAGGGGGAAGAGAATCTGTGAATGGACATGCATTTTGTTTGACAGACTGAAAATGGAATAGTTTTGAAATGCTCAAAATGTACTTGTAATGTGCCCTCCAGCATCTAATATTTAGAAGATAGAGGCTTTTAGCTGGGCCTCCTGGCATTTTAAAAGCCTTATTCTGTAGATCACCCATAACATTGGCCCCATTCCTCCAGTGCATTCTTTGTAGATCATTTCTGTCTCTTCAATGCTGACAACCAGAGATATAAGGAAATCTGCCGTGTATTTGCTAGGGGAGCTGATTTGCAAAATCTCTCAACACATATCCCTTGGAGTCCTTTGGTACTCCTCTTTCCCCGGTGAAAAATAGGCATTGGAAAAAATGTATATATTTGTAAAAGAATGTGCTTTTTAAACATTTTAATTCCTTGGGTTCTGTTCATTTTCGAACAACCATTGGAATATTCCTTAGTAAATTAAATGGCTCTTTTTATCAATTATGTCTATTAACAATTAGAAGAATAATATCTGGAAAGTATTATGACCTGAAACCATCGCTTCAGAGGCATGGAGTGGTTAAACGGATGTCTTTAAATAGAGATGAGGTGAGATTGTGGGAAATGGTGGTTATGCAGGTTACATATCAGATAGATTACAGCTACTTCATCAGTTAACAATTGTAATGTGTTAAAATTGTTGTATCTGTGAAGACCTTCCAAAATAGCTGGAAACCTTTTGACATATGTAAGTTCGGCAATCTCTTGTTTGTTCTATAACGTTATTGTAGGTTTTTTTGTTTGTTCTAAAACAGCAACCAGGAATTGTGTAATTGGATGCTCAGAGGCTCTGGTATGACTTTGTCCTTGCTTTGAGTCCTGATGTCAAACTTGTGACCATTAATTTTTTGGTAGAAAGTCTAGCCTGTTTTTCCAGTATAGAATTCAGAATGGCGTTGTTGGCAGATGATGACATGTACCATATTAGAGGAATAGCATATGAAGACTCTGTTAATCTTGTGTATAAAGTTGTTGGGGCTTGTAATGATGCTGTTGGGAATAAAGTGTTGTGAGGAGGTGGCATCTAGGTTCCCTGCAGGGTCTAGTTACCATATTAACTATACCATACCATAGCACATTGCTTTTTGCTTATAAGAAACTACTTTAGGTTGGGTAGTTGTCTATATATAGACATGGGTCTGTCATCCACTGCCTGAGAAAGTATGGTATCCAATACGCATTGCAGGGGTGGGATTGTGAACCAGGGGTGGGATTCAGCCGGTTCAGACCAGTTCGGGCAAACTGGATTTTAAATTTACATCTGGTTCGCAGATTGGCTGGCCCTGCCCACCCCTCCCCTCCCAGGAGTCTCCATGCAGGGGTCCGCGCAGAGGCTCTGAGAGGGTGAAAAATAGGCCTCCTGACCCCAGGAGAGGCCATTTATGCCCTCCCAGAGACCTGAGGGAAGCCTCTGGACCCTGGAGAAGGCAAAAAATAGCCCTCCTGGAAGTTCTGGAAGTCTGGAACCAGCCTGTTAGCAGCTTCTGGAGGGCCTCTGGACCCCAGAGAAGGCTGTTTTTGCTCTCCCAGAGGCTCAAGGGAAGCCTCCAGACCACGGGGAAGGCAAAAATGGCCGTCCTAGAAGTTCCGGTAGGTGATGCCCACCTGGCAGCAAACCAGTTGCTGGGATTTTTGAATCCCACCCCTGCTGTGAACCATGTGTCAAGTAGATCAGAACAAATGTGGTTGTACTATAGACGATAAGCAATAGATTCTGGATGGAAAGTGGAAGAATGTACAAATTGGCGTTTATATGTCCATTCTATAATTTTACTGTGACATAATGGAAGTGAACTTGTTCCATAGTTAAGTCAAAACTGAACTTGATAATGAGATAGAAGTTGCTGAGGTCATGATGGAATTTGATAAGAAGTGATTAAAAAGGAACATTCCTGAAAGTTAGGGACTATTTTAAAAAGTAACGGAGTAGAAAAAAAGAATTTTCATCAAATTTACATTAAAAGGCTGGGCATCAGGAAAATGGTCTCAAATGAGACAATTAAATTCATCATATAAGTGCAGACATATATTAACTGAAGTTGTATATAAACATGTCATATGTTAGGAAAGTTGAAAGTGAAAAATTAAGGTGAATTATTGATGTGCCACCAAGTAGTTTTCAACTAATAGCAATTGAATGTATAGATTTTCTCCATGATGACCTATTCCCAACCTGGTCTCGCAGATCTTCCAACTGTTTATACTTTAGTCCTGTAATCCAATTGTTCATCCTTTTCTTATCTTTCTTTCTATCTTTCCTAGCATTAGAGCCTTGTCTCAAAAGCTCTGCCTTCACATAACATGTCTAAAGTAGGATTTCTTTGAGCCTGCCCATCTATGTCTCAAATGGGTCGATTTGTTTGATAATCCATTAGTCTGTTTTCTTGTCGGTTCATAGTAAACCTCAATTCTCTTCCTGTCCTGCTCTTCAAAGTCAAGATGTGAATTATATGGCTTCAAAAGCAATTCTTCAAAACGAAACAGAACTTTGCCTTACTAATTTGTACAATATTGTACTAGAGCAGTTTTATATTGATCTGGACTCTTCTTAAGAGGAGTTTAGGTTTAGATCTTATATTTTCTTGATAGGTTCAATGGCTATTTTGATGAACGCCTAGCATGAGATGCCTACTCACTTTGGGGTTGGAAGTAATAATTGATAGTTTAAAATAAATTCTCTTAAATCTGATCGCTGATTTGTCTTGTTCATTACTGTTAACATAATCATTATTGCTGGTGGGCAGTGATGAATTTGGTAATGATGTACTGAGGAAATCTCCCATCTCTTTTATTTCTATAAACTACTGCCCTTGATGCATCACATTTCTTGGATGAAAATTGCAAGGATATATAGCTCACTTTGCATGGCAAACCTCGGTCCAAAACAATCTGGTTGGTTTTTTTATTCTTTTCCAAAATATTTCTGCAATGATACTTACTGCCATAGAGATACCGATAAACTTTGCAGGTGTTTAGAATGAAGGCGTTGGCAACTAAACAATAATGATGCGGCTTTTTCTGAGTAAAGTTTATTCTGGAGGGAAAAAAAGTCTTCAAATGGCTTACAATTGTGGGAATGAACCAGAGGTGGTATTCAGCAGGTTCTGACCAATTCTGGAGAACCAGTAGCGGAAATTTTGAGTAGTTCAGAGAACAGCAAATACCACCTCTGACTGGAGATTTTATAGTATCCTTCCCCTGCCACACCCACCAAGCCACGCCCACAGAACCGGTAGTAAAAAAATCTGAATCCCACCACTGGAATGAACTTCATATAGTTATGTCACTAAATTCATTGTGATGTTTGTTTCAGACTCCTGGGAGTGGAAAAATAAGGTTTTGTTCAGAATAGTAAAGCACCAATTCGTATGTTTCTGTCGATCCCAAAGTGATTTCATCTGGAGAGTTGCCTTGATAAAAGCTTTAAAAAGTAAAATGGATTTCCTCAAATATTTATTTCACTCATATGCATTTTGTGAAGCTGGCGCTCTGAACTGTGTCTGCTTCTTTTCCCTCTGGTTAGGAAGCCTTCATTTAATCAACCCAAGTCCTCAAGCTAGCAAAGGTAATGACCTTTCCCCAGTTGTCTTTACAGAAAATGCTTGCATTTTTTATGACTTGTAGACTCTGTCTCTTACAAATTTGTCTCTGGCATGAAATTATACTTTTTTAATGTGGATTGGTGCATTGATCAATCTAGTTCACTGTAGTGGATGCTAGCATTCCCAGTCTTGCTGAATATATTGGATCCCCAAAATTTCTAACAAACAAAATTCTTGAGGGGTCTGGGAATTCTGAGAATCCCCAAGATACAGAAAAAAAAGACAACATATGACTATTGATTTTAGAAATGACCTGAAGCACATTCTGTTTTGTTTTGTTTTTTTGGCAATCTGAAACAAGATTAGGAGATTATTCTAATCCACTTTGAACACGATCTATCCTATATATAGATTGTTGTGTAGAGGATGGATGTGTAGGTATGTCATTAGCTTTGTTTTACACTTCCAGCTTGACATCCAAAAGAGAAACTAGAACACCTCTGATGTGTTGAGCTGTACCTGTCTCTTTTATTCTCACATCTTATTACCAGTTTTCTCCCTCCAGTTGTTAACTTGGAAAAATGAAAAACAAGTTGTGTCTTTGTCCAAAAGCAGCATTTCAAGCATTATGCTATTGTTCATTAGCACAACCTAATCTCTGATTAACATATTTCAGATGAAGTTTATGAATATACTTAAACTCTGAATTTTAGAATGAATGGTAACCTCTTTTCAGAGCAGAGTTTATTGGGAATAAAGTCCTTCCCCTGGCATATATTATCTTCCTGTTTCCCATCATGAAAATTTGAAATCTTGCCCCTTGTGCCATTGTTTGCTGGGATTATCAGTACAGGATTTTGCCTCAAGTTCCTTTCCACGGGCCTTGTTTTCTGAAGCCAGGAGGCATTATTTATTGCTTAGCACTGTCACTAAAATAGTAAACCTGAGTATCTTGATTTAAAGCATTGACTTATTCGTTAATGAGGAACTTGTTTCCTTGTTGTTTGTAGGTTTGGCAGAATTCTCCAGGACTATAAAACTTCGGACTGAGGATCTCCCCTCAAAAGGGTTTGACAAATTATGTCCCCGACACAATTTCTCATTCTTCCCTCTCTTCTTTGCCAATCCTCGGGGCAATGGTTGCCAACTGGTGGGCCACAGCCCACTGGTGGTCCGTGAGAAAATTTTGGTGGTCTGCAGAGAAATGTCCCCCCCCAAAGCACTCCCCCCGAAGCAATTAATCCAGGCTGTGCGGGAACATAAGGCTGCACCGCCCACCTGGCCTGCGGGAACCCTCCCCACCCACTCACTCCTTACCTGGCAAACTTGCCTGCTAAGTTGCTATTTTTCCTTTTTTTTCCCCCGACCATCAGCTGTTCTGCTGTGCCGGGAGATTTAGATTAGCTAGAAAGTAGGAAACCATTGAATTTCTTGCTTTCTAGCTAATCTTTAGATCAGTTAGAGCTGAACCTTCCTTAGGACTGAAGTTCTATTATTCAGTGCAGACTCAGGTAGCTGATGGCAGATCGATAGATCTCTGAGTCAATCTGTGATTCTGTTAGCAACTCAATATGCTTGCCTGTTTTGCCTGATTGGGGTAAAAGTTACTTTTTTAATAAAAAATTCAATATTTACCTAAATATTTACAATATTTACATACAAGCCATGCCCAGCCAGTCATATGAACACCAAGCCACACCCACAAATTAGACCATGCCCACAGACCCAGTTGTTAAGAAATTTGAATTCCTCTGTGTGTGTGTGTGTGTGTGAGAGAGAGAGAGAGAGTGAGAGAGAGAGAGGGAGGGAGGGAGAGAGAGGGAGAGAGACAGGTTAGATCAGATCTCTCTCTCTTTCTCTCTCTCCCACTGTCAGCAAGCCACTGTCAGTCAAAATTCATATTAGCGGTCCCTGGGATTTAAAATTATGAGTTTGGTGGTCCCTGAGGTCCAAAAGGTTGCGATCCCTGCTTTGGGGGGAATATCTGCAGGTTTGAGACAGGTTGTTCCCATGTCCCTTATATGAATGTTGTGAGAATCTCATGTCTCTGTCTCTCTGTCTGTCTCTCTGTCTCTCTCTCTCTCTCTGTGTGTGTGTGTGTGTGCGTAGGAAGCCATCTCACTCTGAATATAGATATATATGTTGAGTTCTCTAAATTTTGTAAGAATATGGACACATGATAAAGTTAGCAAGTTACAAGGGCAAGAACTTCAAATTGGCTTGATAAAGAAGGGCATATGATAATAAAAGAATCTTCAAAGTATGCTGAAGCCTGCAAAAGTTTTACCTAATGCAATATAAATATCAGGATGAATTTGTTGAAGGTTGGGAGCTTGATCAAATTGGGGGACTTCCCTGCTGACACTTGTTTTCAAATTAAAATTTCAGGTTAGAGATGAGAGGTAGAAATTAGATGAAGAAAGCTTATTGCTATGTATGAACTAAACATAAAGGTGGTTTATAACTACAAGTATGCCAATATAATCAATAGGATTACAAATAAGCTCATATAAAGATAAATTTAGTTAAAATTATGTTGCACCATTACTATTGTTATTAGCATATATGTTAACTATTTTTTTCTTTGTAATTGATATGTCCTGACAATACACTATATTCAAAATGTTTATAAATAAAAAATCAAATTAAAATTTCTTTGAGAATAAACATAAACTGAGTTTGGACTAGAATTTCTGCTATGAAAGCATGCAGCTAACATCTGATATTCCTAGGTGCATAGGAAATGGTTTAATATGGAACCATTTAATGTCACTTAGTCCATACTTATTAAGAAGAGCTTTCCAATTTTGCTGAAAATGGAAAAAAAATAGTAATTGATGGAATTGCTGGTTAAAAAGGGTTGAATACGGGAAGGACAGCACCATGTTGTAACTTTAAAGACAGAGGAATGGTAATGAATTCGTTTGTAACTGCATTAAAAATTAGAAGTTGCTTTTTACATTTCTTGTTTTCCCTTTTTTTTAAATCCACTGTCTTTTCTACTTTCTTGTTTTCCTTAATTTCATTCGATATAAATTTATGATTGTCTTTTAGTTATGTGAAAGTATTTAGTAAAGTTTTTTTTTTTTAAAGGAGCTTTCCCAGCCTTTTTTGATAATGACAAGGGATGCGTCTAAGATGTTCTGCGTAATGAGATTGTGGTCTTCTGTGGAGCATAGCACCTCTGGTGATGGAGTGGACAATTTTCCTCCCCATCCCTGCCCTCCAATAATGTGTGGACAGAAATTCCCTGGCAGATACTTAAAAACAAAAACCTCAACTATCAGAGCAGAAAAAAAAATTTTTTTCAACAAAGCTGGGGGGAGGGGGGGAAGTCTTCTCTTTGGGGACCAAGTATTTGCAGTGCCAAGTGCTGCTAAGGGATGAAAACATTTTCTAAAGACTTTCCAAAGTACCTGTGCTCTGATTTAGCTTCCCAGTATGAGACATTTGAGTCTGAGCTCTATTGGGTTGGGTGAATTTTATGAGTGACTGAAAATTAAGATTTAGATTGAAAGAAGCATATTGGTCATGCAGAACCTCCATCTTTGAAAGTAATGTACCGTTAGTTAGGGTTTTTTTCTATGCTTAATATATGTGCCAAAGAAGATGGAATAGTTTGCTAAGGAATCAAACACTAACAGTGGGAATTACAAATGAATTAGAATTTTTTGTGCTTATTATATTTTAACAAACCAACATTTTGTATCCTTTTTTAATGAGGGGGATGGAAAGAACTTGACATTAACAAATAGAATGTGAGGGAAATGAAAACTGACACGCTCATCTACACTGAGGGGTCTTCTAAATGTTTAGATTCAAAAGCTTACTCATTCGTCCATGTTTGCAGCACAAAATAAGGGTTACTGCCTCTTTTTAACATTTTGTTTCTAGTACAAGGTAACAACTTGTTACCTTGCACATAGTATATACAGTCTTTTTCATCCCGGAATCAATTATGAGAATTTTACTTTGTACTTTCTAGGTAGTACAGTGCCTTCGATCAGATTACACCTTTCTTTGAAGTAAAAATACATGAGAAAAATGGCTATGAATTTTCATGTGCATGAAAATGTACACAAGTGTCTATAATGAGGACAGAACCCTCCACTGTAGATTTCATGCAGAGAAACTAAATTAACTGATATTGAATGTTTGTTATTTTTTTAAAAAGTCTCGTATTGAGAACATCAAGATAGTTCAAAAGTAGATAAATGGCTGCATCCTTTGGCCACATTACAAATTACATGACAACTAATGAAGTATAATAGTGAAGGTTCCAGAAGTTCCCATCCAGAAAAGCTGGCTAGGGAATTCTGGGAACTGAAATCCACACATCTTAAAGTTGCCATGGTTGATAAACACTGTGTGAAATTGATGCTGGGGAAATCCAGGTTGTAGTCCACCCACAGCTTCAAAAGCTCAGCAGCTGACTTTGGATTCATCATTCTCTCTCTACCCAGCTTACCTACAATGTTCTTGTGATGGAGAAACAAAAGGAGGACAGTGTATACCACTCAGAGCCCCTGAATGAAAGGAGGGTTGTGAATTCTCCAGGACTTCTCTGTAGATATATATATTCTGGATGTTTTAGGCTACATAATGGATGGTCCCCCGCAATATTATTTGACAATTTGGAGCAACTGAACAATGATTCTTTAGAGAAGCCAAATTCACTAGCAAGGCTATAAGAAGTAATAAGAAGAAAACGATCAGAATACCATGAGCTAGTTGGTGTTATTTCTCTTTTTGAAGTGACAAATCCACTTGCAATAACACAGCACAATTTGATCAGTTATACTGCTCTGAGGAATACATTAAACTGGATTCTCAAAAGAGTTTTTAAATTTCTGGAGTTTTTTTTATTTTTTATTGTCATCTCTTGTCTTTCTGCAACTTAAAAGAAAAGATTCAAAAATTCAGGCTCATGTTGACACTACCCCTCCTTATGTGGTTTTTAAAGAGAGCCGCTTATATATATATAAGCTTGTGTTTCGGCTTTGTGCTTCTTGGAGTAATGTGAGCTTGCAGCTGTTTTTTCTTTTAACTGCCAGTGGGAGTGCGACTTGACTGGGTGGGGGCTTGGCTGTGTTCAGGTTAGTCTTAGTTGTCAGGGGATTTGATGTGACACGACCACGAACACGAAGCCAAACAACAGGATCACAGCTCACCAGCTCAAATCCCCCGACAACTAAGACTAACCTGAACACAGCCAAGCCCCCTCCTGAACAGAACACACCCCCAGCCAATCAAAACACAGCCAACCCCCCAACCAATCAGATCACAGCCAGGCCCCCAACCAATGAGAACACACCCCAGCCAATCAGAACACAGCCAAGCCCCCACCCAGTCAAGTTGCACTCCCACTGGCAGTTAAAAGAAAAAACAGCTTCAAGCTCACATTACTCCAAGAAGCACAAAGCCGAAGACACAAGCCTGAAGATGACGAATGAGATTTCATCGAAACATCGCCAAAATACTTCCAATTTTACGTGGGAGAAAACCCAAATAACCAAAGATCTACATACAAATACCCACGAAAACCTCAGAATATATATATGTTTTCTCAAGTTTTCGTGGGTACTTGCATGTATGGCATTCAACTTTGTTCGGGTACTTGTACTTGTACTATACAGAAGCCTGATGATGACAGATGAGATTCTGCCGAAACGTTGCTACAACTTTAAAAGCACAACTACAATGACGTGGGAAAATACCCGAACAAAGCTGAATGCCATACATACATATATATATATATATATATATATATATATATATATATATATATATATATATATATAAGACTCGAAATCACCAACATCCTCTGCACTAGCAAACCACCCAAAAGCAACTTATCCAAAGAAGAACAAACTGCACTACTTAACCTGAAAGAAGACACCAGCATAATAATCCTACCAGCAGACAAGGGCAATGCGACAGTGGTAATGAACACATCTGACTACCAAACCAAGCTAACCAACCTACTCCAAGACCCCACATACAAACCCCTAAAGACAGACCCCACCACCTACCTAGAAAAACTACCAAATCCAAAATAAAAGCCTCCCCATCAGTGAAGAAATCCAGCAAGGAATCATACCCAGAGAAAAATCATCCAGATGCCCCAAGCTTTATGGTCTCCCCAAAATACACAAAGAAGGAACCCCACTCAGACCAATAGTCAGCTCCATAGGCTCACCTCTACAAAACCTGGCCAAATTTCTTGCCAAACAACTACAACCCTATGCAGAATCCATCAACTCACACGTAAGAAACTCATTCCAGTTCATCGAGATCATAAAGAAACAAAACTTACAACCTAGCGACCTACTAGTAAGCTTCGATGTCACATCCCTCTTCACCCAAGTGCCAATAAAAGAAGCCTTGACAGCCATCCAAAACAAATACAACCCCCAAGCACATCCTAGATCTAACCAACCACTGCCTATCCAATACTTACTTCACCTACAATGGACAAAAATACAAACAAATAGAAGGAGCACCTATGGGATCACCCCTCTCACCTGTCATCGCAAACCTCTACATGGAACACTTTGAAACACAAGCTCTAGAAAAATACGACCACAAACCCAAACTCTGGCTCAGATACGTAGATGACACCTTCATAATCTGGCCACACGGGAAAGAAAAACTGAACAACTTCCTCACATACCTCAACAGTCTACACCCCAAAATACAATTCACCATGGAAACAGAAGCCAACAATCAACTTCCTTCCTAGATGTCTTGGTATACAAAAGATCCGATGGCTCCCTAGGACACACCATCTACCAGAAGAAAACACATACTAACCGCTATCTACATGCACTCTCACACCACCACCCAGCACAGATCAATTCAGTAGCCAAGACACTCATCTCCAGAACAAAATGCTTAGCCGATGAACAACACCAAAAAACCGAACTACACACTCTCACCAACGTACTCACAGCCAATGGATTCCAAAGAAAGAAGATTACCCACCTAATCCAAAAGAAGCCCCAACCAAAATCCAAGACAGAGAACAAGAAAACGGAAAAGCCCTCCTCCCATATATAAAAGGCACTACAGACAAAATTAGCAAGATCCTCCAAAAACACAACATCAAAACAGCATTCTGCACAAACAAAAAAATATCCCCCATCCTAAGAAACCCCAAAGACAAAATCGAATTAGAAAACCAAGGAGTATACGAAATCCCCTGCACAGCCTGCCCTAACACATACATTGGACAAACTAACAGAAGAATAAGCGCACGCATTGAAGAACATAAGAACTCAATCAAAAAGAAGAAACGACCTCTTCCCTGGTCCAACACCTCAAAGCCACAGGACATGAAATTGATTTTAAAAATACCAGAACTATCGCCAAAACCGAACACTTCAACAGCAGAATAATCAGAGAAGCCATAGAGATAGAAAACGCCACACAGCATGAACAAACGAGATGACACCTCCCGCCTTCCAGCCATTTGGAAACCCGCCCTCATGAACAGACGAGTACCTAACATGAAGAAGGACACTGGACCCACACCCATGAGAGCCACACAAGATGCCACCACCACACTTCCATGTAGAAAACAGACTCCCACCCATTCAGAAAATGAGAAACGACCATGGACCAGAAGCTGCACTGCAGCTGCATCACTACCCACTTCAAACCCCTCTGAGCCATACATGAAGCAAACCAACACCCACTATGAAGATGCAGCAGGACCACGAACTAGAAGCCAAACAGCAAGATCACAACTCTCCAGCTCAAATCCCCAGCAACTAAAACTAACCTGAGCACAACCAAGCCCCCTCCTGAACAGAACACGCCTCCAACCAATCAGAACACGGCTAACCCCCAACCAATCAGAACACAGCCAAACCCCCTACCAATGAGAACACACCCCCACCCAATCAGAACACAGCCAAGCCCCCACCCAATCAAGTTCCACCCCCACTGGCAGTTAAAAGGAGGAAGCAGCTGCAATCTCCATTACTCTGAGAAGCACAGAGCTGGAGACAGAAGCCTGAAGATGATGAATGAGACTTCATCGAAACGTTGCCTAGATACTTCAAATCTTACGCGGGAGAAAACCCGAACAACCAAAGATCTATATATAAGAATATATATATATTCTTAAGTTTTCGTGGGTACTTTCATGTATGGTATTCAGCTTTGTTCGGGTATTTTCCCACGTCATTATAGTTGTGCTTTTAAAGTTGTAGCAACGTTTCAGCAGAATCTCATCTGCCATCATAAGGTTTCTGTATTGTGTTTGTGTGTGTGTGTGTTATTGTGTGTTTTATTGTCAAAAGCTACTGAAAGAATTGCAGCAGGATTCTTTCCTGTGTGTGTGTCAGAATTATTAATTATGTAATGAAAATGTGTTTGCTAGTTCATTTTCCCCATCAGAATTAAAGTTTCAACAGTGGATCACAAAAGAAAATAGGGAAACATATTTGTATTCAGGTGGGATTTAATATTGTAGGCATACATAATGTCACGGAGCCATTAATTTATCTGAAACTCTGGAGGAGTAGAGAAACTTAAGAATGCCAGCTTATTACTTTTACATGTGAGTTGGCTGAAGATTATTATCTCTCTGACAAACTTAAGAAACATAACCAAGTGATTGAAAGCTGCAGGTTCTCTCAAATGTTGTGGGAGGAGGGTTGAATATACTTGTGTGTGTGTAATAAAAAAAAAGAACAACAGCTGAATAATTCAGCTTGGACTTGATATATAGACCATAAGCTTACATTTTCTTTTTTTATTGTTGGAATTTGACTATATAAAATAATGAAAAGGGCAAATTTAACTTTTGAATAAGTTCTACGCAGTTCTTGGTCTTCTCCATACCTTGTCCAGGGAAAGAAGTAAGAGCACATTGAATCTTCTTCTTCCTTTACCATTCAGACTGGGGCCACCAGTTTTGACCTTGAAACATTTTGAGTGTTTAGAATTTCTGATCTTGAAACACTTTGAGGATTCAAGATGTGCAACCAAACGTGCGTTCAATAGTTTTTCAACAAGTTCAGAACAAGCCACAGTCATTACAGGACTACAGGACTTTGTGTATGCTACAGGACATCGTGTGCTCATTATAGTACTTAATATCATTCCTCACTATAGGAATCCAAATTGAAGCATCCGAGAAGCTGCTTAGCTTCCTTCTGGAAACATCCGTTGAAGGAGAGCACACTACTTCAATGGGTCATTAGTTCCAATATGAAACTGCTCTGATAGGAGTTTTTTTTTTCACTAACAGTCCATTGGAATCTGCCTGCTTGTAAATTAAATCCATTCCTCTTTGTCCTGCTAAGTATAGATCTTAGTATTCTGTGTGATTTTCTTTCAGGTATTTTAAGAGTATGTATTATAACCTCCACCTAATCTTTTCTCAAGATTAAACATACTTTCAGACTAAACTGAAATTTCTTCAGTTTACCTTCACAGAGCTTAATTTTTAGTTCCTTGCATATACTTGTTCATCATCTTTCCATCTATTACATTTTCATTGGATTCTTCCAAAATATGGTGCCCAGAATTTGACATGTACTTGAGGTAAGATCTGACCAATGAAGGAAAAGAAGTTGAATGATTATTTCTATTTTTCCTGTGTTTTTGGAACTGTTTTTTATGTTAATACATATAACGTTTGCTTTTACCTTTTATTGTATCCACACCATTATTTCTGGCTAAAAAGTTTGCAATCAACAATTATATTAATATTTTTCCTAAGTGCCTTTTTTGAAGCTAATAACTTACAATCATTACCTGTGCATTTAATGTTTGTTTCCTAGGGGAATACTTTAGTATCTCTGTTAAATTTCATCTTGTTACTATACTCTCATTTTTCTAATTTTTCAAGTTCATATTTCATTTTTTTCCTCCTCTTCTTGGGTGTTAGTTATCCCACTCAGATCTGATCAAATCTTCCTTCCATGTTTCATTCAAATCCTTTGAAAAGCAATGAACAGTTCAGAACCTAAGAAAAAATCTCATTGCTTAATTTATCTCCTGTTTATTGAGAACCAATTACTAAGTCCATAGACATATCAATCAATTGACATGACATCCAGCACAACTAGTTTACTAATTGGAATATGATGGGAATACCATGTCAGATATTTGGCTGAAATATATATATTTTGTATGCAGCATTCCTGCAATCTATGAAAGAATTTATCCAGTCAAAAAGTAAACTAAAGATAAATTGGCAAGATTTTTTTTTTTGAAAATGCATGATGATTTTTGCAATGAGTGGCTTGTTTGCTAAGTGCTTTTGATCAATGTCTTTTCAATTTGCTTTCTAGAATTATCCAAGACATTGATGTCAGACTGATTGGTTTGTTGTTTTCTAGGTGCATTGTATCATTTTTGGAGGAAAAAAGAATGCTATGATTTCCAATCATGTGGTACATCATAATTCTTCAGGATTTCCCAAGACAATAGAAGAGGTTCAACCAAGCTATTGGCTAACTCTTTCCAAGGATACACTTCTTCTGTCCCTGGAATTTAAATTGATTCATAATAAATGAGTCTGCCCTGTTCATATTTCTATATTTTTTAAGCTTCTGATCTTCATCTTGCTCTTCACAGTTTCCTGGTGGAACACAGAGTTTTTGTTGGAAAAGACTGAACCAAAGGTGGAACCGTATAATTCAGGATTTTCTTTGCTATTCTTTGTTTGTTTATTTATTTATTTGTTTGTTTGTTTGTTGCATTTATATTGCTGCCCATGGTGACTCAAGGCGACTTAAAATAAAAAAAAAAACAATAAAAACTAACAAAAAGAATCAAATAAATTAATAAAGTACAATAGAACAAAGTCTGGAAAAAACACACATACACCCAACTCCTACCCCTCTGCCCCGACAACAGCAGATCACATGAGCCACTTGATGGGCTCCATCCTGCTCTGGGTTCCCCAGTCCCTCTGGCAGAACCAGTCTTCAGTACCTTCCGGAAGAGTATTAGAGAGGGGGGCATTCTAATCTCTGGGGAAACGATATTCCAGAGAGAGGGATATTCCACCCAGGGAGCCACCATGGAGAAGGCCCTTCTTCTGGGTCCCACTAGGTATATCTCCCTCAGGAATGGGACCCGCAACATTCCCTGCCTCCTCGCTCTAATGGGTTGGGTAGATGTGACCAGCAAGAGATGTTCCTTCAGATAACCTGGTTCCAAGCCATGAAGGGCTTTAAACGTGACAACCAGCAGCTTGAATTGCACCCAGAAGCAAATCGGCAACCAATGCAGCTCCTGCAGGAGTGGTGAAATGTGCACACTGGGATCTGCACAAAACCATGCAGGCTGCTGCATTTTGCACCAACTGGAGCTTTTGGATGTTCTTCAAGGGCAGCCCCATGTATAGCACATTGCAATAATCAAGACGGGAAGTGACTAGGGCATGAGTGACTGTGAGTAGGGACCGTTGGTCCAGGAAAGGGCATAACTGGTGCAACTGGTTAGTATTTTGCTTCTAATCTTTTAATTTCATTTTGAATATATACCAAAGTTTCTATACCAAAGTTTGAAGGTACATTACTTTACAGACAGTTGATGCCAAAGAAAAGTTGTGTGTGTGTGTGTGTGTGTGTGCGTGCGTGTGTGCATTGCACACATGAATGACTATGCCTCATCCACAAGTGCTTCTAATGCTACTGAGGCTATATAAATACAAAGACAACCACTACAGTTTTGAGTACAAGTTCTTTCTGATGTTTAACCAAACTTCACTTCCTTATACTTTAAACCCACATTTCTTGTCCTATCTTGTGCAACACCTCAATATTTCTGCCCACCAGAGCCCATTTAAACTTGAAGACAACTATTATGGCTCTCTATTGTCTTGTGTTCTCCAGATAAGCCTACCTAGCACTTCTAATTGGTCCTTCAGGTTGGCCCTGAACTGTTCAGGAAAGCCTCCTCAGGTGTTGGAGTTAGAGATGAAGGAACTTACTTTTGTCTTTTTTTCCTCAGTGATAATACATATGTACTCTCCAATCTGCTCTAAACCAGGGGTCTCCAACCTTGGTAACTTTATGACTTGTGGACTTCAACTCCCAGAATTCTTCAGTCAGCCATGCTGGGTGATGAATTCTGGGAGTTGTTGTCCACAAATTATAAAATCTTAAAGTTGCCAAGGTTGGAGACCCCTGCTCTAAACTACACTCAGTTGTATTTTTTGTCACCAGAACTTTAGCTGTTTGCTTGTATGATTATCCAATGGAAAATGTTTTGCAGTAAAGGTAACCAAAGTCTGTAAGTTACTCGGGCTAATATGATTGAGCTATTGTTGCCCTTTGTAGTAATAGATATATAATATTGTGTTCTACAAAAAAAATATATCTTGGAGGCACATTTTAAAGTGAAATCAATAGAAAAGCAAGTGCAGCATTTACCTCTCAAAGTGAGAGTATTATAGCTAACTTCTCAGCAACATATGTTAAAACTGGGAATGTATATAAATAGGTGCATTAATTTTGCAGGCACAAGTCTAACTGGCTAGCCCTTAGAGCAGGGGTCTCCAACCTTGGCAACTTTAAGACTTGTAGACTTCAACTCCCAGAATTCCTCAAGTCTTAAAGTTGCCAAGGTTGGAGACCCCTGTTTTAGAATATAATACCTCACTTAACCCAATAGCAAAGCTGGCTGAGGAATTCTGGGAGTTGAAGTCCACAAGTCTTAAAGTTGCCACTGTTGGAGACCCCTGTCTTAGTGCACTTCCATGAAGTTCTTTCATTCCATATCCTACACTCTCCATGCTCTGCTGCAATCACACTCTTAACTGACCAGCCCAATCTCTGCTCTACTGCAGCAGTATAATATCTGGTCAGGCAGGAAAAGTATATTGCGGACCCCATCATCCAAAAAATTCTGACTGGCAGAGTAAAAAAAAAAGAGCCTTCTCTGCCATTGACCCCATCTTGTGAAACACTCTCCCCATGGAGGTGAGGTGCCCTCTCCCCATTCTTCTGGCCTTCTGGAAAGGGTAAAAACATAGCACTGCAGCCTTGCTCGGTGCACACAGAGGTACATACGATTGTGGTGCTAGTTGGAGCCCTGAAAACCCTCCCTCGTGCCTTTTAATCAATTCTTAAAAATCCATGCATCTTTTAACTTTTATGTACCATTTTTATGCTTTTAATATGTTTTATTGTACCCAGCCCACAATCGCTCTGTAAGGGAGATTGCTAGTTCTTATGATAGATAGATAGATAGATAGATAGATAGATAGATAGATAGATAGATAGATAGATAGATAGATAGATAGATAGAGAGTGAGTGAGTGGCTGGCATGTCAGATACAAAGCCTGGATACCTGTGAGGAAGGCTGAGCTGAGAGAAAATGAGTTCATGGCTCTACACAATCCTGAGCAGATTTTCTCTCAGCTCAGCCTTCCTCACAGGTATCCAGGCTTTGCTTTTTGTGAGGTTAAAATGAGAGACAGCCTCCTGTTAGCCACCTTGGATTCTTTAATGGTAAGGCAGGATATAATCATAAGAGAAAGAAGAGGGAAAAAAAGATAATTGCTTTTCGCTTTATTCAGACAACGCGCGCGGCTACTTTATTTCCATCTCTCTCTTTTAATTTCAAAGAGGAAAAACAGGAAGAAAAGAGAACATATCCCTGAGAAAGATCTTTTTATTACTTAGCGACACAGCCCTCCATAAGATTATGGAAGAGATTGTATAGTTTCTCATTCTCAGAAAAAAAAAATGTGTACGTGTGAGAGAAAGAAAAAGGGGGAAATAGGCACATCAGCAGTTTTCATAAGTCCTTTTAAGCTGTAATTTCAAGTCATTCAAACAGGATGTGATTTTCTTCCAGGATTTCTAGAGCTGCAGACACAGCAAAATGATTTTAAAATAATAAATGGGCTTGCCAGTGAAAGAGCTGTACTTGAATTTGGGAGGCAAAGTTTTTTTTTTTCCTTGACAATTTTAATATGGTATATTTCTTCATTCATCTGAGGAGTTGTACTTACTAGAGTTTTTCTTTTCTTTTTTCTGCCCTTCAGTCTTTTCAAGCATGTTGAAATAAGCATTAATATTTTTAAGAAATATCCAAATGTTTATTTCAGATAACTGATAGATCTACTGCCATTCTTTTACTCTTTTCCTACTACAGATTGGTTGGGTTTGCTTATTGGGTTAAGCTGTTCTTTTACAATCATATTTTGTAGAATAAGCCATAGTAAACTGTGCTATACATAGTAGTAAGCCAGCATGACTTATAATCCGTAATATCCAAATCAAAATCAATCACCAAATATTGTTGGTGCAATATGGGAATCCAACCTGTGCATCTTATTAATGTAGCGATTTGCTTGTTGGTTACATTTTAATTTACACTATAGTTATAGTTAGTCCTTGACTTATTCCACAATCGAGCCCAAAATTTCTGTTGCTAAGTGGGACAGTTGCTACGTGAATTTTGCCCCATTTTACGACTTTTGTTAAGTGAATCACTGTAGCTGCTAACCTAGTGCAGGGGTGTCAAACTCAAGGTGCTTAGATCTGGACTGTGGGGCTGCCCTGGAAATAGCAAAGGAATGCGGTACCTCTGCCAGAGAAAATGGAGCTCGTGAGGGCCCCATACGATCCTCCCAAGCTCCGTTTTCACTGGCAGAAGGTTGCAGGAGGCCGTCGTAGTCAAAAACAGAGTTCAGGAGCTTGTTTTCGCTGGCAAAGTGCTCAAGCCGCCACAACATGAGTGTTGTTGAGCTGGCCATGCCCACGCTGCCCCCCGCAGGTGAAACACAACCCTGAAACGGCTTTCAATGAAATTGAGTTTCACATCCCTGACCTAGTAAGATGGTTGTTAAGTGAATCTGGCTTCCCATTGACTTTGCTTGTCAGAAGGTTGTAACAGGTGATCACATGACCCTGGGATGGTACAACCATCATAAATATGAGTCAGTCACCAAATGTCTCAATTTTGATCATGTGACCATGAGGATGCTTCAGTAGTCCTTAGTGTGGAAAAAAAGGTTGTAAGTCAATTTTTTCGATCATTGTGTAACTTCAAACAATCACTAAACAAACTATTGTAAGTCAAGGACTACATATATATAAATAAGGTGTGGATAGACTTTTATTAGTAAGAGTCACATTTGAGGAATTTTTGTTTCAATAGCCAGACAAGTATATAGTAGCAGTTGGATTATTGTGTGTAGTCTGCAGAAATAGGAATAATCACTCAACAAAAAGATACAGCAAACTGCAACATTTTGCATCTTAGAGGATAGAACAGAATTACCAATCCTTTAAAAAATGTAATCGGCATGTTAATATAATTATATTGGAAACTTATCATACCTGTTTTACTGAATTGCCTGCCAAAATTCAGCAAGAAATTGTTGATTGCTCTCCATTTTAGAACAACCCATGCTGATAGTTTGTTTAGCATACGTTAGATAACTTCTATTTGCTTTACTATGATCGCATCAATGATAGAAATGGGTGAAGTCTTTCTTGGAAATAGAACATTGTGACTCAGTTTTTAATTCAGAGAGAAAAATTTGACATTATTTGGAGAAGCAGAAGATAAGTGGAACTAAGTGATGATCAAGAATAGGACTCCAGTGAGTTGTCTTATCTTTGCCTCCTCTCATAATTAGAAGAAACAGAATAGATTATGCAAACCAAACATGCTTTAAACAGCTCATAGCCTCAAGTACCTCTAGTGCTAATTTCAAACAGTGAGTAATTAGTCTGTGTGGCATAAAATATAAAGAGGTCCAAGCATATCACCTTTTGCAAAAAATGAGAAGAAAATGTTTTGTGTTGGAGCGAGCGTATTTAGAAAAGGCAACCCCTTCTAATATACGAAAATCATCTTGACAAAAACTGTCTGGGGCATTTGTAGGCAAATTGTTTTATTCATGGCAAGTGTGTTTTGGGGGTTAAGTCTCCTGAAACTACATCTTGATTTTGCATTTCCCCTTCTTGACAATTATTTCATAGCTTTTTTTTTTTGTTCAGCTTGCAATATCATCATAGCAAATTAAATAGCACACTGTGAGTGTGATATCATCAGAATAGCTAGCCAGGTTTTGATTGTGTGCAATCAAAGTAAATATAGTAAGGGAAATGCTTCCTGCATTACATTATCTGGATGATTGGTTGGTAGAAGGAAACTGTGGTGGAATCTAATGTCCTTCTTCCTCTCTAACTCTGCCTGAAATTTGCATACTGGGGTTTTTTTTAATCAAGAAATGATTCTGGCTTCCAACATTGTAGAAAAAGCATAGTTTAGCATTTGTTACAGTTATTGCCATTTTGAGCAAATATCTCAAGTTTGTAGGATTTCTCCAAATTTAATAAAAGGAATCAGTGGCTTCATGGCCTAAAAGCTAAAATGGTATGTCCATCTTTCAATGAAATTTGATGATGTCTTCTATGATTTATCTGTTGTCAGCGGTGTTAGTGGTGGGTTTGAAGGCTACATTCGTAGAAAGTTAATTCACCTGATTCCATTTTTTCCCCATAGAAATTGTCACCATATATTTGGAGAAAAAAAATCCAGCAATCATGTTTGGTGCCAATTAGCTAACACCAACTAATAAGTAGTTATTAGTATTGGAGAAAGAGATCACATGAGGTGAATTGTTTATATTAGGTAACATCTCAATTCCAATAGATGTTCTGCTCTCATATCTTTCCGTTGTGTGAAGCAGGCTCTTTTTCTAACCTGTTTTTTTTTTAAAGATTAGTTTAATAAAAGATATTGGATAGGGAAATGACCTGATGGGGAAATCAATGCTTCAACTTCTAAAATTGCAATTAATTGTGGACCTGTATACTGCACGAGGGCTGTGAAAATATTTACAGACCCCTCACATTCTGGACATAAACTGTTTCAACTCCTACCCTCAAAATGACACTATAGAGCACTGCACAATATAACAACTAGATACAAGGACAGTTTTTTCCCCAAACGCCATCACTCTGCTAAACAAATAATTCCCTCAACACTGTTCAACTATTATAAAGTCTGCACTACTATTACTGTTAATCTTGTCATCACTCCTTTTCATCCATCCCCTCCCACTTGTGACTGTATGATTGCAACTTTGTCGCTTGTATCCTTATGATTTATATGGATTGTTTCCTAGTATGATTTGATTGCTTATTGTACCCTACGACTATTATTAAGTGTTGTATCTTATGATTCTTGACTCTTGACGAATGTATCTTTTATTTTATGTACACTGAGAGCATTTGCACCAAGACAAATTCCTTATGTGTCCAATCGTACTTGGCCAATAAAGAATTCTTCTCTAGAGTTTGGACTGGAATAACAAAAAGTACCCTGGGGATTAGTTAACCTTCTTGAAGAATGGACATTTTGGGACAGGCCATGCTCCCTGAGTCAGCCATTCTGGAAGGGCACCTACCAGAAAGATGAAAAAGCAACCACAATGTATCAGGACAGCACTGATAGCACCATAGGATCTCTGCTCCTATAGTCTCTTTGGGCGGCTACCAGTCCAGAGTGAAACATCTTTTAGATTGAAACATCAGAGCTGGAGTTCCTACCCAAGGACCCATGAGTTCAATTTGAGGTCCAAAGTCCTTCCATAGAAAGATCCTTGGAGCAAGATGTGAGAAAAATAGCTATGGTGATTGGCCATGCCCATCATCTTAGATACTTTTGGTTATGGATTGGCTCCTTTCAAAAGTCTCGGGCTGAGGATGTTTTGGAACATTTCAGAATGTCCTGCCCCCTCCAGAATCCAGGTCCAGTTATATGTGTTTGCAGTTTTGATTAGAACAAGAATAAGTACAAAACATCAGGGAAAGGAAGATAGTATAATAAAAATATAAAGCAAAAGGAAAACATAAAATGGCAAAGTTTGCTTTCTCTTTCACTTCCTCCTAAGGTGTGAGATATTTTTTTAATTTCATTTAAGAAAAGTATTCTTTCCTTGCAATGTTTTGTGCCTCATTTAAAAAAAGAAAACAGAAACATTGAATTTTAAAGACAACTAATTGAACCCCTGGATATTGGAAGACGAGGTTAGAGAAAAATCCACACTCAGCACGCAAATAAAAAGGAAAATAATTTTAAAATATTATTGAATTGTCGTGTTCATATTGTTAAGGGTAAACTTGTATTGTCTTTAGGAATGGCTGACCTTCAAACTTTCTGATTTTTTAAATGCTTGGCTTGGAGCCAGAAATCCCTTTATAGGAACAAACAGAGTTTTGTACATGAAAAGATAAAGCCCTCACTCCTCCATCTGTTTCTCTCACTGTTCTCCAAAATGGCTTGAGGAGAGCGGAGTGGTCTACCAGATCGGCAGATGGGGGTTGTAACTGGATTTCTCTTATACATCTGGATCTGTTTATTTAGTTGCACATTCAGGAGGAACTATAATCCCACAAAAAAGAAAATGTAATGCTATTTCATAGCAGTCTTGCCCTGTAATTAGTGGTTAGGATATATTGGCTCAGTCAAATATCTCCCTCAGGCTGTGGATAAGCTTTGCTAGAAAGAACTCCTACAGTTTAAATACAATCCTTCACACCTAGGCGTTCTGTAACACAGTTTATTTATCTCCTATAACACCATTTATTATTCTTTTTTAATTTATTTTTTAATAAATTATTTATTGAGTATAAACATTAAAAACACTGAATGTGGTGGTTCTTCTTTGACATATATTCTCTCAGTACATTTTGCATTTAGAAAGATAAAGAAGTTATATACAATTAGATACATTTATATACATATATACATTTAAACTTTGTAGTTTATAAATCTTTCTCATTATTCCTCAAATATGAGGTCCCTCACCTCTTTCCTATTTCACCTTAAATCCTTATTTCAATTTTATGAACTCCCTTTCATGTCCCTCGGGTAATAAAATTTATTTCATATTTTATGGTATTTTGATTAATCTTGGTCCTTCAATTCTAATGTCAACCTATCTATTTTGGCGCATTGTAATATCTTATCAATTGTAACTTCCTCATTAGGGATTTCACTTGCTGTTCAATTTTGAGCTAATATCATTCTTGCTGCCATGATTACATGTATAATTAAATAGGGATCAGCTTTGCTGAATTTCTCTTCCATTATTCCCAATAAGAACATCTCTGGTTTGTAACAAATTTTTAACCCTGTCATTCCTTCTAGCCATGACCAAATTTTGTACCAAAACTCCTGAGCCTTTTTACAAGACCACCATACATGATAGCAAGTACCCCGTACTTTCAAGCATTTCCAACAATTGGATGATTGGTTTCCATACATTTTGGCTAGCATAGCTGGCTGGAGATGCCACCTATAGAACATCTCATATAAGTTTTCCTTGTATGATGTAGCTAGTGTAATCTTTTTGTTTCACTCCCAAATTTACTGCCATTGGTCCAAATTTATATTACATCCGAAGTCCCTAGCCCATATTATCATCGTTTCCTTGACTTGTTCTTCATACATTTTGAAATCAAGTAAGTATCTATAAAATTTTCTTTATTTGTTTAACTCTGGTCCTATTAAAATTTTGTCTAGTGCTGTGTCTTGTAGATTCCCCATTCTTTTTTGTCTTTTTCATACCTTGACTTATTTGGAGGTAGGCCCACATTCCAGAGCTATTCCTTGTTGTTTTAATTCCAGTCTCTGTTTTAGTTGGCCCTCCGCATTTAAGATATCTTTATATGTAATGGCCTTTGTCTGATTATATAAATTTGGGAATACTATTGCTTCTAACGATGATAGCCAGCCTGGTATTTCCATATAGTTTTGGAGCTTTATTTTATTCCAAATTGAAATTAAGGCTTGTTGAATTTTATGCCTTAAAAAGTATTGATGAGCCATATTTCTACCGGGACCACAGATACGCGTACCAAACCTGTTGTAGGTTGTGTCCTTCTAAATGTAAAAGTCTTTTATTTTTTACGTTGATCCAGTCTTTGATCCAGTTCAGAGCTGCCACCTGATAATATAATTCCCATTCTGGGAAGCCGAGCCAAGAATTTATTATTTGTGAATGTCTAGAAAAAATTACAGATATTTCAATTTCCATTCATATGCTGCTTTTTAAAGCTTGTTGCAATTGCTGAATTGAGCCCATAGGTGTCAAACCCACAGTGTCACATGACGTATCGTGACTTTTTCCCTTCATGGAGCTGGAGTGGGCATGGCCAGTTTTAACATCCCTGAATTTATTCTATCTAATCTTAACTGATTTGAGAAAGCTAAACAAGGTTGGGCCTAATTAGAGTTTAGATGGAAAACAACCAGGAACTCTTCATGCACTCAGATAAAAAATAGAAAATGTTTCTGTTAAGAACGGAATAACAAATCATTTTTAAAAATTGTTACTAAGAAAGAAATACTAGATATGTCCTTGTAGTCAGCAGAAATCCACTAGTGATGGGTTTGATTTTGGTTCCTTTTTTGGGGGGGGGTATCCTCAACAAAACTGTGATTCTTGATAACTGCCTGGATAATGCCAAAGTTTTTTTTTAAGTGGTTTATCATTTTAAAGCCAGTTTGGTGCAGTGATTAAGCCATCAGACTAGAAACTAGGAGAGTGTGAGTTCTAAAAAAAGGGCCCAGCAGAGTTTATACTACCTGAGACTTCTCAGAAAACAACAACTGAATAAAAAAACTGCTGGTGACCTTCTACCGCTGCACCATGGAGAGTATCTTAACTTACTGCACTTCTGTGTATGGTTTGCCAATTGCACAGTGGCAGATAGGACAGCACTCCAGAGGGTTAACGTCATTGTCCAGCAGATCATTGGTTGCCCTCTCCCCTCTTTGGAAGAGCTTTATAGCTCCCGCTGCCTTAAGAAAGCTCAAAACATTCTCAAAGATCCATCTCATTCTAGGCACCCTTTTTTTGAACTATTACCATCTAGCAGCCGGTACAGGATAATAAAAACAAGGACAAATAGATTGAAAAACAGCTTCTATCTCAGGGCAGTAACTCTAATAAATTCTGCTGTATAGTGCAATATTAATGCAATATCAGGGGCTTTCAATTCAATGTATCGAATGTGAAGGATGTGTGTTTGTGTTTATTTTCATAGTCATAATGTACACTGAAAATGGTATTTAATTTCATTGTATGAGGTGCAATGACAATAAAGTAAACTAAATTAAACTATTACTTCCTTGGGCATGAAGCCAACTGGGTGACCTTAGGCAGGGATGGGATCCGACCGGTATAACTACTGTTTCTGTTGCTCTGCATCATGCAAGCATGCGCGAGTCACACAAGTGCAATTTACGACCTGCTAAGCAGCCCAGACAGCTGAGCAGTGCTGCGTGCAAGTGTGCAGAGGTTGGAAAAGCCCCTTTTTCCTGCTTTTTCAACCTCAGCTGTGTCGCACAAAGCAGCTGCGGTTGAAAAAGCAGGAAATAAAGGCCAGGTAAGCACCCGGGTGGGCAGGTGGGCCAAAACAGCAGCAGACATAGAACTGGTTTTATGTATGTTCTCTGTTTGCTGCTTTTCAGAGCAACTGGTTCTACAGAAGTGGACAGAACTGGTAGAACCCCACCCCTGACCTTAGGCCATGCATTCTCAGCCTCAGGAAGAAAGCAGTGGCAAACTACTTTTAAAACACCTTGCCAAGGAAACTGCAGGGACTATCCCAGGTAGTCAACAAGAGATTAAAAAGGTGACTTGAAAAGACAAAAAAGTTGGGATTTTCTTAGACAAACTGGGTAACCCGAAGTCACCCTGTTGACCCCATGTCTAAGATGGGCTAAAAATCTAACGTAGTGCTTTTAACTACTGTTCCAATTGACTTTGGTTTTTATTTCTCTGTTTGTAAAGTACTCCCTTTTTGAGAAAAAGAAGGTCCTTGTACCCTGCACTGTTTCTGCTGCTAGTGCACTTTTGGTCCATGACTTTGCCAGTTTTGCTTTTCACATGAGCTGCCTTGCGAAGAGAGTAAAGAAAAATAAGAGAGAAGGAGGGAGAGGAGGTGTGAGACACAGAGAGGGGGGGGAAGGGAGAGGAGGAGTGAAACACACAGACACACAGACACACACACACACAGAGAGAGAGAGAGAGAGAGAGAGAGAGAGAGAGGCTCTGTCTACAATCCAATAGGTTGGACAGGGAAGTGGGGAACATTCAGAGGTATCAATGTGGAGATAATAGTGTGGAATGGTACATAATTGGGCTTTGGACTGGCTGGTAATTTCTCAGCCAGAGAGCTCTTTCCATCAGTCTGAATTAGAGCATCAGGCGAGAGAGGGAAGGAGCTAGTTGGATGTCCATATAAGAAAAAGAAATTCTGTTCAGGTGCTAGGAGATCTGGGGAAAAGTCCTCCAAAGAAATTCTGTCTTATTTAATTCAGAATAACTAAGACTAGGAAACTCAACTGTAGTTTTTAAGATTACATATTTACCCCAGAGTGGTGCTAAAGATGCCTTCCTGAAAACTCTGTGCTTCTTACTTCCTTGGAGTTTGCAACTGCATAAGGCAGAGTTCCCCAATCTTTCCAGGTTGGCGGCCCAGAGTGGGGGGATAGGGAAAGAGGGGATGTTTTTGTGTGAGGGGCAAGCGCATGCACGCATGCGTGCATGAACAGCCATTGCTCGTGTGCGTGGGGCTGCAAGCGCCCATGCAAATAGGCCCACAAGTGCCTGCAATGTTTGCGTGAGTAGTGCTGTGTGTGTTCACACCAGCCAGTGGCCAGGGGTGGGATTCTACCAGTTCGCACCTATTCGGTAGAACCGGTTGTTAACATTCTAAGCAGTTCAGAGAACCAGTTGTTAGAAGAAATTACTGGCCTAATCCTGTAAGGAAGGCAGGAAGGAAACATTCTGGTGTTGCTTACAGAAACTGCCTCTCCGTTAACCCTTATTACATTCTTGGCAGGACTAGACTGTCTCTGGAACTTCTCTGGAGTATTTTCCCCTCCTTTGCTGGTACTTTGCTTGTGTGGAGTGACCATTCAAAGTTACAATGGCACTGAAAAAAGTGACTTATGACCATTTTTCACACTTACAACTGTTGCAGTATCCCCACAGTCATGAGAGGCCAGGCGAGGAGATGTGTGCCTCGATGTGCGTGATATTGTGTGCCTCGATGTGAGTGATATTGTGTGCCTCGATGTGAGTGATATTGAGTGATATTCAGCCAATAACATGAACATCAAGCCATGTCCACCCAGTCACATGATCACCAAGCCACACCCACAGAACCAGCTGTTAAAATGTTTGAATCCCACCCCTGGCTGCGGCCCTATATTGGCCCACAGGTTGGGACACCTAACATATAAGGCATGATACATAAAAAGAGCTGGGATAGAGAAAATACAAGGGTGAGGAAACGGAGAGGCCATCAAAAAGAAACCACCAGACTTACTGTTAAAAAGAGGGAATTAAATAATTCAGGTCCATCACATTTAAACTGAACTATGCCTAGAATTTTCTTCTTTTAAAAATATTGCATGGGAGTACAGAAACACAGAATTTTCAGGATTGTTTTTCTCTTCTTTTTTCCCAAAATAACTGAGGCTGGCCTCTTAGTTTTTATATTTCTATGGCACATTCAACAGTTTCTAAATTTACCTACGTGGAAAAGTCGCACGGTACTTTGAACCATAAACTAATCAAATGACTTGGTTGGCACAACAACACTGAGTTGCAAAAATAAAAAATAACCCAGCTTAATGCAGTGAAACCACAACTCCTGAACTACAGTACAGGAGACTTTGCACGCAGAAGGTCAAATTCTGCAACCATGTACACAGTGGTTTTGTGCAAATGACATGGCTGATGCCATTTGTGTCAATTTGCAACATTGATATAGTGACATGATGCAAATGAGGCATAGGAAACAATTTGCAGTTTAATGTTAAATCGCCATGTCATACTCTTCAGTTGAATTGATAATTGGGAGTCAGTGGATACCCTTCCCCCACCCCTCAAGTGAGTCTGCTAACTTGCAGTTTCGCTGGATGCTGCTTATTAGATCAGGGGTGTCCAACCTTTAAGACTTGTGGATTTCAAGTCCCAAGAATTCCCCATGCTGCCTGGTCTTAAAGTTGTCAAGGTTGGACATCCCTGTATTAGACTTGTAAAAGTTGCCTGGCTAAGTGTATTTTGTGAATTCAGCCAGTATGTCTTTCAAAGAGCAACAATAGGTGTATTTGTGAGTGATGGGTGGATGTTTTTTTTTTTTTCCAAATCACAATCCTATGAGATAAGTGGTACAGTGGACAGTAAAGGCTTGGTTTGACTAATGTGCTCGAAAAGCACAGAATCTCAGCAAATATTGTTGCTCGTGAATTAAGTCTTTTTTATAAATAAAGCTGATAACATCGATGTTGATTTGGAACACAGAACACAGTACCGGGTCTGAAAGAGCAAAATGTAATGAGTATGTTGAGAAGGAGAAAATTCAAGAGAATTCTTGCGTTTCGCTCAGGCAAAGGCATACTTGCTCTCTCATAATTGCTGAATCACATCTCCAAGAATCTAGCTTTATTGGCTAGAAATGGCTAGGAACCACGATTCAGCTATACCTGAAGGGCTGCAGGTTATCCCCCTGTGTAATCCAAGACTAATTATAATAACTCTAGCTATCACATTGTTGTATTTATCAGAAAACCAAATCATATATTTCCAAAGCTTCTCAATAAGCCATGCCTTTGCCTGAGCTAAATGCAAGAATTCTCTTGAATTTTCTCCTTCTCAACATATTGATTACATTTTGCTCTGTCAGTCGGTGTTCCAAACCAACATCAATACAATCAGCTTTATTTACAAAAGGACTTAAATTCACAAGCAACAATATTTGCTGAGATTCTGTGCTTTTCGAGCACATCAGTCAAACCAAGACTTGGTTGCCCACTGCTCACAGAAGGGGGGATGCACATACTCGCTTACCCACCATTTCCATGGTCCAGTTACAAATAGCTCACGACCCACTAGTGGGCCACAGCCAGAGATTGGGGACCCCTGTTTTAGATCATAAGCTTGAGGAAAGGGATGATCACTATCTTTATATTTCTCTATTACGGTGTTTCTCAACCTTAGCAATCTTAAGATGCGTGGAGGCATGTCAAATAAATTTTGGAAAAGTAAAAATAAAGAAGGGACTTTTTACCATCTATGGTGGGCCTGTGATAAAGCAAATAAATTTTGGCGTATGATTCACTCTTAATACAGAAAATCCTGCAAATGGAGGTAGAAATTGTTCCCTTTGGGACTAATGGAAAAAGAATGGGAGAAAAAAAAAATTGGAACGTTATTACTCTATATAATTGACAGCAGCAAGACTATTCTATGCTCAATAATAGAAAGACACTTGGATACCTACCATGGAAGAATGGTTGCAGAAGTTGATGGAGTTGGCTGAAATGGCAAAACTGACAACCCTGATTAAAGAAAAGAACATAGGTACTATTGTTTCCACATGGAAACCGCTTCTGAATTTCGTGCTTGATGTGGAAAAGGATATAACTTCACTTTTGGGTTTTACAGATTAGATTGATTGATCTTTATAGAAATGCCCTGTGCACGTTATGATGGGAAAACAAAAAGCTGTGATTTGATGCTAATGCCTTATTCTACTGCAACAGTCAATACTTCTTTTTCTCTTCTCTACCCTTCCTCACTTCTCTTTCCCCTTTCCCCTCCCCCCTCACTGCTCCTTTATTTACTTTTGTATTTTGAATTTTATGATATTTTGTAACTTAATAAAAAAGTTTTTTTTTTAAAAAAAAAGATTCATGGACGTCAACTCCGGGAATTCCCTAGCCAGCCATGCTGGCTGGGGAATTTTGGGAGTTGAAGTCCACAAGTCTTAAAATTGGTAAGGCTGAGAAACACTGGGCTATTGTATGAGAAAAGAAAAGTTATTACTCTATTGTGTGATTGGGAACACCATTATTTCTCTTCTAGTATCATTAAACATCTGGAGTGTTGACCTCAAAGGTGAAGAAACTTCAGCTCTCTCGATATTACTGAACTTCAATCCCCAGCAGTTCTAGAATGTTCTTCCACTCTGGATGATGGGCAGTGTAAGTCAGCAACACCCCTGGAAACCACGTTTCATTATTTTTGTCAGTTCTAAATCCACCCAAGAACACAGGTGTCTCTTAAAATCTTTTTCTTTTTCTGTCAATGACTGTATTTTTATGGAGATAAACCAGAGATGCCAGAATAATGATGGATGGAGGCATCATTTTATATGCTGGGTAGCCTGCCAGGTAAAGAATATAGGATTTAAGTGAGAGATCAGAGGAGTTTGTTTGATCAGGCCTGTTGAAATCAGGGTAAAGTTTTCTCACCTGTTCTGGATTTAAGACTATTTAGGGAAGGAACAGGGGTGGGCTTCAAAAATTTTAGCAAAGGATTCTCTGCCCAGTTGCTGGGTGGGCCTGGCCATGGTGGGCGTGGCCTAGTCGGCCTCCTGCACCAGGGCGCATGGGGGGCTTTTTTGCCCTCCCTGGGCTTGAGAAGCTCTCTGGAAGAGGGAAACAGGCCTGTTTTTCACCCTCCCCGAGACTCTGCGCACACCCTGCACTTACCTGCATCCAAAACAGGCCTCATGGGGACTCCGGGGAGGGGAGGGGTGGGCAGGACCAGCCAAGAGTGGGATTTGGAGGTTCTCCAAACTGCACGAAATCTTAGCTAGGGGCTCCCCCAAACCCCTGTGAACCCCCAGCAGCCCCACCCCTGGAAAAGAGATTATCTTTTTATCCAACCCATTCCAAGAAGAAATATGCTTCTTAAGGAGGAAGAAACCATGCCCATCCCTTGGATCCTATAGCCATCTTATAAAGCTGGCTCTATTGGTGCCGTCAAGCAAGACATACTCCACAGTATCCTAAACAGAGAAGAACTGGAAGAGTCTATTTTGAAATGAGTAGTTTTATGACACTGTTCATGAGACTTGCTTACCTCTGGTTAATTAAACCAGGGTTTAAGTAAACTGATTTTGTACATTGCCATGACAAAATATATCACAAGCAAACTTTTGGGACTCTAGACTAATTGATTAAATGTATCTTTTTGTTTAGTTGATTGAGTAAAAATAGAATTCATCACCTTCTAAGAATGATGATGTAAAGCTGGATATTGCCTATTGATGATTGAATCCAAAATTATCTAAATGCACTAGTATTGTTTAACTTTCACCCTGGAAGAGACATCCTCAATGTCATCATGGAAAAACAAATATTTAGAGGGAGGCTGACATTGCCTCTTCCTACTAATAGGAGTAGACCCTATTAGTCTACCTCTGAACTCCTTGCCTGAACATTTTAGGGTCAGCAGAAATAATTGGTAGAATTTAGAAGGGGGAGAACATTTCCAAGAGAAAGTAGCACATGTTACCTTCCCTTCCATACACTAGTCCCTACATTGTTTAATGATTATTATTATTAGAATCACTCAGATGTTGACAGCATGAAATTACATGGCACAGAGGAAGATGCTGCTGAGCTGGGTGGTCTCTCTGAGCTACAAATATGCCAATAAATATACTTAGCTCTATTACTGTTTCCCTGTTGCTCTTGCCATCTCTCCCGAACTTGGGCTTAATTTTATGCCCAAGATGAATTTGTAATTCAGAAAGCATTCTCACCAGATGCTGCGGCTGTGGAATACGAAGGAGACAGTAATATAATCGTATTGCAAACAGAATTTGAAGATCACCTTGTCCTTCTTGCATTAAAGGCTTAGCTAAACAAGACAACCCCCTTTTTTCATGCTTTTTTGCTTTTGTTAAAATCAGGCAAGTTGGGAGGATCCTTGTGAGATGGCAGAGCCATTTTATTTTAATGCCCTGATAAAAGGTTCCTCCTCAAATTTCCGCTTCTGGCCTGTTGTGAAACACGTTTTTCTCCTTCGTGTTTCCCTTAGCTATTCAATTAACCGTTTCCTAATCCTGACCTTCGCGAAGCTGTGTGAAGCCTTTCTGGAAATTTCAATAGAAATTTCTGTTCTTAAGATACTGACGACATTACCATGAGTCAAGGCTGGTTTGGAAACATCTCCATACTAGGGCCATGCAGAGCTTTGATTTGAGCATCAAATCATCCATGGAAGCACATTCCCTAAATCAAAGCAGAGACTCACTTCGAAGAGGCCACTTTGAAGTGTTTTGCAGATGTTTCTGCTGCTCCAGGGCCCGTTATCAAAAATCTCCAGTCTTGTAGGTGAAGAATGTTAAGGGGAGTGGATAGTGAATGTTAAGGGGATGTGATAGACTCTCTGACTATGATATGAGTAGCTGGACAGGCCAATGAGTTTTAGCATCTAATTAAACCTTCCATAGAGTGGTGGGGTTTTTCTTTGAGATAGAATAGCTTTGGTTTTCATCTGTTTTGCCAAGTCATAATTTCCCCCTCTCTTGTGTGAATAAAATACAGGCAATCCTCAATTTACAACCCTTCACTTAGAAACTGTTAGAAATTACAACAGACCTGTGGGGAAAAAAATGACTTACTATCTTTCCTCGTATTTATAACCGTTGCAACATCCCCTCAGCCCATGTGACTTGATCAAAATTCAGATGCTTGGCAACCAGCATGTATTTACGATGGTTGCAGCCATTCCCAGCTGCCTTCCAATAAGCAGATATACTTAATAACCGGATGATTCACTTTACAACCTTGTGCGGAAAACCTTCGTAAAATTGGGCGACACTCAACTTAATAAACATCTTGCTTAACGAAGGAAATTCTGGTCTTAATTTTGGTCGTAAGGCAAGGTTATCACCTGTAATTACACTTCTCTGTTGGTCTCTGCCAACCTATTTGAGAATTCAACGGTTTCCCCTATTCTGAAAAAAAGCCTAATCCTGGCTCACTTGGAGGTCAGACTTTCCTTTTTAATTCTGCTTGATTTGGGTAAATGTCTCAACAAAACTAGGGTAAGGTTTAAAGGGTCTGACCTAAACTTATTTTCTTTTCTTTTTATAGGCTATAAATGCCAGTTTTGCTACACCAGCCTTTTTCTCTAAGGCAGGGGTCTTCAAACTTGACAGCTTTAAGACTTGTGGACTTCAATTCCCAGAATTCCCCCTTCAGTCATGTTAGCACAGGAATTCTGGGAGTTGAAGTCCACAAGTCTTAAACTTACCAAGTTTGAAGACCCTTGCCCTAAGGCCTGTCTCTTTGTGTGGTATTGAATCTCCCTCTGCCAGGGTCTTTTTGCAGGTTTGACCTTGGATGGCCAGGGTGGGCATGGCCAGCTCGACGTCACTCGTGTGGTGGCCTGAGTGCTCTGCCAGCAGAAAGAGAACTCAGGAGGGCCGTGTGCGGCCCTCTTGACCTCCATTTTTGTTGACAAAGGCACCGTGGGCCGGTCCTTCACTGTTCCCAAGGTGGTCTCGTGGGCCAGATCTAATCAGGCCTTGAGTTTCACCCCTGTTTTAACTGCTACATCTTTAGTTTCTATTTTGTATTTGGCTGAGTATAAATTGGTTAATGATTTGGTAAACAGGTTGCATAAATACTTACATACATGTTGCCAACGATGAGGGGCTTCTTTCCAGCTGCCATACTTGTCAGCCAACTGGGTTTTCTCTTGGCACCTCATGAAAGCCAATGACCGCAAGCAAGAAATCCTTCCCTTCCTGCTGCGTCCCCATGGCATTTCTTTTTTAAAGTCAAATATTGAAGTTGTTCAACATTTCTAGTTCCAAACTCCAACTGAATTGTGTTATCTTTGCATATCATATATTCAATTCCATTTATATCAGACCAGAGCTACCACTATCAGCAATGTTAGCAACGCGAGCCCATTTATTTTTGCCTAAGCTGTGATGTAGTTTAAACCAATGCAAAGCCAAGGACGGTGTGTGTGTGTGCATGTGTGTGTGTATCATGACTCATTTTCTCCATTGGAGGGAACTGTTCAAACATCCTTGGTGTGCTGGTGAAAGTGTGGATATAACAACAGCAAAAGACAGTGTATTACTCCTTTTGTGATGCACTTTAATAAATATTGCTTGTGTATGAAGCCTCTACAGTTAGGCAAGATCTAACAATGCAGATGTTTTGTTCTGCAGCTCCCATCATCTTTCAGCAGTGACTGTGTTGGCTGTGACTGAAGACCACTTTAGTTTGAAATATTTGAAAAGTGTTTCCTTGAGGAAAATATTTGAAGGGTAACCATTTGGGAAAAGCTGAATTAGATTCAGAACTGGCACCCTTCACTGTGGATTTCACTTTTTCCTTTTTTCTCTACATGAGTGAAAAGCCAAGAGTAACATTCAGAGTACAAAAACGCTGCCGCTATTTTTAGATAGTTGTGTTACCAGTTAAAACCATTTAGTGATCTTTTGCAAGACATTTTTTTAAAAAAATCCAAATTCTCCCATAGGTCTCAGCAAGATGAAAATCCTGACTTACCTTGCAGAAGAGAAAGCCAAAATCATCCAATTTTGACATTCCTTCTTTATTTTTAAAATTCAGAGAAGAATTTCAACAGTAGTTAGTTCAGGTGGGCCAGAATCAAAGTGTGTTAGGTACCCATGAATTGTTTCCAGATATGTTCATATCATCTTTCTAACAGACTCCTTGGAGAATTTATGTAGCAGTGAGTCTTCTTATAGTAACCTGAATTCCATACTTTCAGATAAAACAAAGGACTTGATGAGTTCGAAAATAGAAGCATCTTATTTCTGTGGTGCCAACTAAGAAGAAGAAAATGTGGGGGAGGGGGAGAGGAAGGAGAGGTTGGCTGTGGTATGATGGGAGAGAATCCACACCAGCCCTGGTGTTTAATTGAGCACAACACCGAAGAAGAAGAAAAACCATTCCAAATGCTTTTGTGGCAGTCATTCTTAGAACTTTGAGAGCAAGTAAAATGTACTTTCTCAGAATGGCTGCCATAAGGGCATAGGGCTGATGCCATTCACAAGAGAATTGTGTTGGGCACATTCCAGTCATAAAATATACTGAGCATTGCTGCAATCACGTTTTCCAGTCCTCCAAGATGCTTCTTACAACATTTATCTGTCTTGCAGAGCAAGTAGGGCATACTTTTATACAAAACCCTGGAGTGCAGTTACCTGCTGTTTTTATTCTTTAAGAATGCCTGTGGTTTCCATGCAGGACCGAGAGGATTCTTAGAAATAAAGGTGATAATGGAAGCATGCCTTCTCTGCAGCATGCCTTGTTCCTTACTGGAAGGGGTTTTTTTGTTGTTGTTGCTGTTTACATTAAAAGAATTTTGTTCAATTTTTTCTTTTTATTAAATCAAGTGGGTGAGAGAGCTTGGTGAGTATCAAAGGAATTCTACGCTGACACATTAAATGTCTCTGTGCATCACGTTGGATCACCAGCTATAAACTTAGATGTTCGGCAAAAACTATATGGATATTGTGTGCATTTTTAAGTTAGCATGGAAATATTATATAAATTCTGTAACATATATCATGTTTACAGTGATATCATGGTTCCACTTGCCTCTGGATGCCAGTGGTTATAAATCATGTTTTAGGATTGCACGTCTATGTAAAAGAGGAATGCACGTATGCTTGTTCATAATTATATATATCTTCTCAACTGTTAAGTTTGGGCTGCGTGGTAGTTTGGCTTTTTATACAAAGTTAGGGTTGATCATTTTGCAAAAGACATCTCTTGAAACACTGCCAGTAGACAAGAGACATCAACTATCTGATGTTTCTCCTACTCTTGAAAAGAGAATGACCTTCCCATATGTGGTTTACCTTTTTATTGCTTCGTTCTTTATAGCTCTTCCAGGAGATTGCTAATAACCCACGCATAGGTTTTATTATTTCATTATTATTGTCACATACATTCTTTTATTTTCTTTTGTTGTATTTTATTTATTGATTTATTTTCTCAAAAGCTTACAATACAATAGAAATAAGAATAAACATAAGTTTAAATATAAGAAATAGGAACTAATATTTGGGGACAATAGGACAGGAATGATAGGCATCAATTGTGCATTTATGCACGCCTCTTATAGACCTCTTAGGAAAATGGGGTGAGGTCAATAGAGGTTAGTTTGAGGGTAAAGGGTTTGGAGCATGTGGTAACAGAATCAGGTAGTGAGTTCCAGACATTGACCACTCTGTTGCTGAAGTTGTACTTCCTGCAATCAAGTTTGGAGTGGTTTACATTAAGTTTATATCTGTTGTGTGCTCTTGTGTTGTTGGGGTAAAGCTGAAACATGATTTTTTTGTACTATGCTTAAGTCCAATCTTAGCCGGTGTAGTTCAAGATTGTCTAAGCCTAGAATCTCAAGCCTGATGGTGTAGGGTATTCTGTTGAGAACAGAGGGATGGCGTACTCTTCTGGTAAAATACTTCTGGACTCGCTCAATTGTATTTATGTCTGATATACAGTGCGGATTCCAGACAGCAGAACTGAATTCAAGCTGAATTCTTTGAAGAGAATAATAATTTTTGGACTTAAAAGACTACTCTAGCATAGACATACAAGTAGTCTTCGACCTAAGACCACAATGGAGCCCAAAATTTCTATTGCTCAGCAAGACAGCGGTTAAGTGAGTTTTGCCCCATTTCACAACCATTCTTGCCAGAGTTATTAAATGAATCACTGCAGTTATTAAGTTAGTTAACACAGTTGTTAAATGAATCTGGCCTCCCCATTGATTTTGCTTGTCAGAAGGTTTCAAAAACTGTTCCCCTGACCCTGGGACACTGGACCTGTCATAAATACCTGCCAGTTGCCCAAGCGTTCAAATTTTGACCATGTGACCATGGGAATGTCAGCGTTCCAGAAAACCTCCACTCCAAACAATTAACTCCGGGACCGGCATCCTCTCAAAAGTTCTGTTTTGTTTGGATAGTAAACTGGCACATCTGGGAAATCCCAAATCTGAAGGTTCCGGGTCATAAGTAAAAACTACAAACCCACCCCCTGCACCCATCATCGCATCACATGCCCCAATCATCATCTGTCCCAACTTGAGATGTCCCCCCCACTCAGGTGCAGAATAACATGACCTTGACTTAGAAAAAGAATGCTATTATGTCTAACCACATACAATCCAAGAAATTCCCCCTTCCCATTTTCCCAGGCTTGAGAATGTGGCAGTGGGGAAGCGTCTGGTGTCAATATGGCTTCCAAAGCTGACAGGGAATACTGCAATGGTCGTAAGCATAAAAAAACAGTCATAAGTCACTTTTTTGCACCTAGTCACCTATCTGACTCTTACTTAACTGCCTTAATTAGAAGCCATTGAGATGAATATTGTAGAAAAAAGGGCACATTTGTGTATGAAGGGCAAAAAGCAGGACTCTGATAGCACAATAGCCAACAAAAAATAAATTATTAAAAGACATATACTTTCATGCACCACAACTCACTTCATCAGATGTATAGAGTGGTTAAACTGATGTAGGCTTTTAAAAGGGGAGGAGGTAAAGAGGAGAAAAAAGGATAATTTAAGTAGATGTAGATTGCACATGGGAAAGATTGCAAATACCTCATCAATTAGCAATTATAATGTGTTAAAAAACCAGTGTGTTTGTTAAGATATTCTGAAATAGCCTGAAACCTTTTGAAATATGTGAGTTCGGCAGTCTCTTGCTCTGTCATGCTGGTGTAATTGTATTGTTTTAAAACAGCAACCTTGAAATCCTGGGGAGTTAGTATTACTTTGTCCTTGTTTTGAGTCCTGATGTCAAAATTGTGTCCATTAGTTCTTTTGACCTCTTTGTCTAGCATAGAATCTAGAGTAGACATGTCAAACTCAAGGCCCGTGGGCCAAATCCAGCCCACAATGTGGTTAGATCTGGCCCACAGGGCCGCCCTGTAAACAGTGAGGGATCAGCCTATAGTATGATTCTGGTGGTGTGAGGACTGATTCTGTCAGTGTGCGCAAGTGGTGCAGGAAGGGTGTCTAAATGAAATTGTCTGGGTAGAAATTGTTTCTGGGTAGAAAATTAGGCCGAAGCCTGCCCTGCCTGCAGTTTTGCTCTCCCTCAGCAACATGGGCGCCACATGGATCCCCAAATGCGGCAGCAATGGCTTGCCCCATTCTTAATGGTAGGGAAACTGTCCTAACACAGTTTTATCTCCAGAAGACAAGGGCAGAGCTGAATCTAAAGCTTCCAACCTGTAGTTATTGCTCAAAATCTCTTTTATTTGCCCAGTGCCAACCCCCACCCTGTGATCGCTTCTGCACATGTCTACTCGCACTGCAAGTTGTCTGGCGCCCCCTGTAATCGCTTCTGTGAGATCGGACAAGATGAAGCATATCATGTCATGGAGAGGCTGGGCTCCCCCTGCACATGCCCAGGGGGAGCACCAGGCTCGAGTGGGCTGGGGCTGTGGGGGCTAGCCCATTGCCATTTCCAGGGAAGCCCCATGGGCTCGATCTGACTGCATTCTGTGCCAGATGTGGCCTCATGGAGCTGGCCACGCCCACCTGGCCACTGTGAGTCATCATTATCTTACATGCAAGTGGCCCTTTGAGGGCAACCATAATACTGATGTGGCCCTCAATGAAATTGAGAGACACCCCTGATCTAGAGGAACATTGCTAGCGGACAATGGCATTACATAACATCAGAAGAGCTTGTGAGAGCTCCTGTAATTTTGTGTGTGAAGCTGATGGTGCTGTTTGTGTAAGTATACACACAAAACCCGCGTTTGCTTCATGGCCTAGTCTCAATGTTAGCATCATTGTGCCAGAGTGATTGTGCTACACTGTCTCCTAGAAACCCCTAAACTATCAATTCAGAATCCTTTACAACAAGGTGAAATTAAACACCCAAGTTATATCTACTCTGGATTCCCAACATATATCAAGTTTTCATCAAGACGACAAACCCATACTACAGAAATGACTTCTTTAAAGAAAAAGATATAAAGCAGACTGTCCAAGGGTCTACAAGAGCCATTCATTATAGTGGGAGGGCTCCACAGAGACACCTCCTTCTCCTCCCAATATTGTGCACCTATCCAGCTATACAGTCAACTAAGCTGAAAAGTCAGTTCTTATGCAGGGCTTGTCCTTTTGCCCCAGCAGATCCACACAGGCTCTGGGAGTTTGAACCAGTTTTTTTTTCCCACTGAGATTTAAGGAATATTTTCAAAATACGAAACATGGCACAAATATACAGCCATCATCAACTCAACACATCCTGAAAGACATGCAACTAAAGATGACGCATCAAATCCAAGTGCATAATAAATAAACTAAATAAACTAGATGGATGTAACACCAAATTGCATTTTTGTGTTGAAAGCTTTTACCGACATGCTCAAGCCACAACTGTCAATTTTGAAAAAAAGCTCCTGTTATGCAACAATTTCAGTGGGTCTGAACGAGCACCATCCAATGTCTCAAAAACAGCATTGATACCATAATTAATACATTGACTGAAGAGGGGCAGTTCTCATCAAGAATAACACTGGTTTTATCAAAGAAGCTGAAAACAACTCTCCAACAGCATGCTCTACTAACTTCTTTAGATCCTACAGCAACACAGCAAAAACCCCTACACAATCTGAATATCCCAAGGATATATGAGATGTATCTATATGGAGATACCCTAAGAGTCCTGACCAGGCATCTTTGACCTACTTCATAAAATATACACACCTGGCCATCTGTCTCAAGACTCAGAACCATTGTAGCTGGAACATCAGTTTCATGGATTCTGACTCAGAACTTATGCTACTAGCAATCCCAGCTACATAGGAGACACCACCAGACTTCAGATAAAGATTGACATCCATCGACATTTTATTTACCCTGGATGTTGTGGTATCACATATCAGCATCCTTTACAAATATGGTCTTCAAGCCATCAGGAACATTATCACTGATGCCAATATGAAATATCATGCAATCAGACTATGTAACTTCATACTCACCCATAACTCTTGCATAGCTATGGACACATGCACGTTTCCACAATACGCTAGCATCTTCATCACTGCCTAGAACGATGCTTACACAACTCTCATTCCCTGAAACCGCTCCTTTACTTAAGATTTATTGATAATATTTTCATATTTTAAGCATTGGGGGGGGGATTAATTCCACTATGATCCCAACAACTTCAACCCCAGCATAGACTTCAGCCTTGACCTATGTAACAGAATAAGTCCATTTCATTGAAATCACAGTAAAACTACACCATTGATACATAAACATCATATTAAAAAAAAAAACAGCTACAGTCTGCCATGCATACTTAAATGCTTCCAGTGTCTATCCAGAGCTTATCACCAAATCTTTCATCTACAGCCAGGTTTACACCATGTGTGTCCAATTCATGTCCCCTAGGCCACATGAAGCCCTGGACAGCTGGTAAAGATTGTAAACTTTTAAAATTATTATTTGATTTATACACATTAAATACATATTTTGTATTCGTTCCAATACCATTTCTTTTGAATCAATGTGGCCCAGTCAAATCAAAAGGTTGAACTTTTTTAACAGAACAATAATGCTAACTTGGAAAGTAGAGCCTCAAACAAACCCAGATGTCTTATTTGCTCCCAGCTTTAAACCAACACCACCATCACAGATCAATTTATTTAGACATAGTTGTGGATTGTAGTCCAGAAGGCTTCTGACATTATGGCTGTAATTACACTGTACAAAATATCGTGATTGGTTTTAATTTACAATATCCAACTATTATAATTTGTAAATCATGACTTATAGCTTCCCTCGATATGCCAAGCAAACCAATCAAGCTTACTATTATCTCTTATGAAAGCAGCCATTGTGCGTAAAGCTGATGTGTGTGTTTGTGTGTACTTTCTCTCCCTCCTTCTCTCTTCATCTCTTTTTCCTTTTCTTTTTGCTTAACTGGCAAAATTATATTGTATTGTACAGTATGTATGCAGGTGTACTTGAGTGGAATTAACTTACATTTACTAAACTGTAAATCAGTTTACTTGAGAAAGGGACCCTTACTATGCACCAAGTCAGGTATTTTCTGACATTTTTTTAAAAATACTCTCCTCAGGTTCAGTTGAAAAAAAAAAAGAGCACTTCAGTTTTCATTGTTCAGGCAGTCCCCTGGCCCCCTCAGCAGAACTATGGAATACTTTGTGTAGAATATTTTTCAAAAAGTTAAGAAGAAAAAATCAAGCTGAATTTCAATTGCTCCTTGTCCTTTCATCTTTCACTCCATCCTGGGCTCCACATCTATTTTTGATCATGCTTTTAGTCTTCATTTCACCTTCTAGCTTTGACCTTCACTGAACTGTACTCTGCGTAGAAAGCTGTGAGCCTTTACATTACATTACTTCCTTCATTGCTGAACTGTAAAATTTTGTCCCTGGCTATGAAAGTAGTCATTAAGATCACGTTAGCAAGCCTTTCCCCTTTACATGAATTGTTTCATCTGAGTATACCCTTAAAAGTGAAGCTGAGGTGAGGTTAAAATGTCAGCTCCTTAACACAGACTTGAATGACTTTGTGGGATAGTCCAGAACTGCTTGCTACTCATCCCTTTTGACTTTTTTTTAATAGGATTATGCAAGCAAGGCAAAGAATACAGGTAGTCCTTGTCTTACAACAGTTTATTTAGTGACTGCTCAAAGTTACAAGTGAAAAAAGCGACTTATGGCCATTTTTCATACTTACGACCATAACAGCATCTCCGTGGTCACCCGATCAAAAGTCAGATGCCTGGCAACTGATCCATATTTATGATGGTTGCAGAGTCCCGGGGTCATGTTGATCCCTGTTTGACACGCAAAGTCAATGGGGAAGCCAATTTCACTTAACAACCATGTTACTAACTTAACAACTGCGGTGATTCACTCAACAATGGTGGCAAGAAAGATCGTAAAATGGGGGCAAAATTCACTTTAACAACGGTCTAACTTAACAATAGAAACTTTGAGCTCAGTTGTGGTCATACGTTGAGGATTACCTGCAGTTAAAACTAGATTGATGATAATATTAAGACTTACACCATCTTAATTCTTGAAAATGGGCTTGAGAAAACGCTATGTGATGTATGTCAGACATACAATGGCTTTGCGTGTGGTCAATCCCCTTGGATGTGGAGAACAGACACACTTTGCTAGCACTGGTTTCTTCCATAGAGAAGACAGGTGTATCACTGATGCAAATTGTCTCCTCTGTTCTCCCTTTACCTATCAAAGGAGTACCTGCTAGAAGGGCATCTCAAGTAGTAGTCATGGAAAGAAGCTGGAGATGTGGGATTGGGGAATCATACAGAGGTAGTACGGTGCTTTCCACATCCCCCTCCCCCCGCAATCCTCCTCCATTTGATCAATGAGGAACCTTCTTCAATAGCTTCTTGATCAGAAGACAAGAAAACCTCCATGAAATTCCTGTGGATGGAATCCTTGGTGCTCTTGTGTAGAGATGGACAGTGGTGACCAAGGAGTATGCATCCCAAATTCTCCCTGGTTTCCTGGAAGTCATTTAAGTCGTAAGGTGACAGGAGTAGCATCCCTTGCCATCTCACCAGTGTTAAAGTCCTAATAAAAGGATCATTACCACCATGAGGACAACGCAGAAACATTAACTTAAAGTCATATCCTGGAAGTAGTTAATGCAGAGCAATGGTTAAGTTAGTGCATGATTGAGAGTCTTCATTGACTCAACAGTTAAGATGTTGAACTGGCATTGGGAGCACCCAGATTCAAGGCCCTGCTCAGCTATGGTAGCTGACTGAGCAACTTAGGACCATTCAAATTAGCATGACTTATTGCACAGGTTTCCTCTTATGAGAATAAAATGGAGGAAAGTCCCCATATTAAACTATCTTGGGCACTTGGAAGAAGTCAAATACATATACACTTATGCATGCATACACACATGCATAATGGCCAACCAACACCTTATTTTGATGAGATAGCTATTATGCATCTCCCTCTCATTTAAATGTAAAATTGACTGCAGAGGACTCAGTTTGGGTCAGGATTCTAATGTTAGAATTTACTCCCCTGAATAACAGTTTTCCAAATCATTCCTCCCAGATTTATTTTTTAACAGTGTACAGTGTACATTGCAGGTATATCTGCTTCCAGTTTGAATTGGGACTATATTTTTAAAAAATGAATTAAAGATTCCCCTATTCACACTCAAATTAGGTCTCCATTAGTAATATATGAACACTAAAAAGATGTCAACTACTTGTTACATTTTTAAAGTGGCATAAACGGGTATGAATGCATTAGTATAAGGAGTAAAAAAAAATGCTGTTCTTTAACTTTATCAATATTTCTGAAACTAACCCAAACTAACCCAATTGCCCCAAATTACATCATACTTGTTTTTAGGATTTCTCTGTGCTTTGTCCCAAAATAGCCTGCAGCAGAAAATTGTATTTATTAAGTCCTGTTAACCAGATTGTTACATTTTCTTTCTAAAATCAATGGCACATTTCAAATACGGTAATGAAAGCTCTTAATGCAATATCTTTGTTTTAAAGCACTAATGATTGAAAAATGTTTCGTTTATAGACAGTAAAATTTACTAACTTTATTGCCAAATTTGTTTTTCTGAAGAATAAAAGAACTTTGTCAGATTTCTAATAAGGATTTTACAGAATGCTAATGATATTTAGGAAAAAAACCTGAATAGGATTCTATGCTGCCATCTTGTGGATTTCCAAAAGAGAATTTGAGAGAGATGCCTTTGTTGAGAATACATTAATAATTTAGAAACATTAATTACACCATAAGAATACATGTCAGCACAGCAAAAATATTCTTTTCATTATATGTTAATAACCCACATGCAACTACAATCATCCATATATAACTAGGCAGAGCTCTTTCCAACTGTTGTCTAAGTTACTCTAGTTTTCTTCACAGAAATTCGTTTTCAGTGCATCACAGGCAATAAGGATCTTGCTCATTTCAGTCTTTATCCCATCTTGTGGTCCAAAGTTCCACAGAGTAAAAAGGAATATTACTCATAAGAGTCCAGGCAACAGATACTTGGGCATGTCGTGGATGGTTGCATGTAGAAATGCACAATTTCAGTGTGAGGTAATAGTGATACGTCCATTATATTGGTTCACAGCTGCATTTAGAAAGTAAACATGTTACATGGATGAGCCTGCACTTAAGTCAGAAATGGGATAAAAGGTTTATGACTTCTGCTGAAATGGTGACAGGGAAGGGCACAGACAAATCTGAGTTGCACAATTGAAAGGGATCTCCAAAAGTTGTAATGTGATGTGAAAAAAAAGATGTGCATTCTTTGAATCTGAAGTGAGAGATTCTTTGGATTTGGAAGGAAACAGGCCAGTGTGTCTATGTCAACCCCGAAACTGACCTGGCTGTGGGTTGTTTCCCCTCCCCTCTTCTGTAGTTTTTCTATCGGAGGTTTCTTTGACATGGTTTCAGGCTTGACACAGCTTGGAGCTGAAGAAGGGGGGCGGGGTTGTAGCCAAAACAAGCTAGTTCTCTCCTGGGTCAAGGACATCCCAACAGCCAGCTGGCTGGAGGTGGAGGAAAGGAGTTGCCAGGCAACCAGCCAGTGCCGGATTGGACAATGTGAAAATTTCAGTTTTAATAAGGTGAAAAGCGCAGGAATCCTCAGAGTTGGCTTTCTACCAGTTAGTGCCAAGATGATGTCTCCAAATAAAACTGTTCTTTGAGAACCTTATTCTGAGTTCTGTTTGCGATGGGATCATTACTTGGAATCCTGACAGTCTTATCAATTTCTCCTTAAAAACGCGTATTCTTTCTATGGGAATTCATGGCTACTATGAGAGATCAGGAAAAGGCACAGCTTCTTTAGGGAGTGCTGATAGACTCAACTGTAGCACCATGTTAGATTCACACACTGTTCCTCTATATAGCTGAACATCCTTCCTGAAGAATAATCATATCGACCACATTTAAATCCTATTTAAATATAACTGTTGGGCAGTCAAATTTAGTTCTGATTCTGATAATCCATAACAAAGCTATTCAAAGGCCAAGTACAGCTCTTCAACTGAATACAGCAGAGGTCTCCAAATTTGGCAACTTTTAAGACTTGTGGACTTCAACTCCCAGAATTCCTTAGCCAGCTGGCTGAGGAATTCTGGGAGTTAAAGTCCACAAGTCTTAAAGTTGCCAAGTTTGGGGATCCCTGGTATACAGTGTGTGTGTGTGTGTGTGTTTCTCTATTGTATATACACACACATTCCAATTCCCCCAGGTCTGAAGTCATCACCTACACCAAAGTCAAAGTGACCATTCTGGAGCAAAGTGTGATTTCAATATGAAAAAGCTGACTTCAGTTCTTCAGTAGGTTCCCATCTGTTTTATTTAATAGAGATGAGGATATTTCCAAATGTCTGTCTGTCTACCTGTCTTTCTGTCACATTGCCTTTTTTTAAAATGCTTCCTTAATTTTAAAAGATTCCACCTTTCAGGATTTGTGGCAAATTCTTTATCTGATTCCATTTTATTCACCACAGAAATTAAGATATGAACTGAGCTTTTTATATAAGCAAATTTATACCATGCTGTTTTTTTTTTCCAGCATATGGATAACTATATATGCTCAGGTCTAAAAAACAATAAATAACTAATAAAACTGGGGGCGGGGGGGGTGGAATCAGAAAAATAGGTCACTTAGAGTTAACAGAAATGCCAGTTGTACCATTTAAGCAAAACATTTAACATGCAGTAGAAAATACGGGAGGCCGATAAACTAACAGCTACTTAAACATCAGTATCTTCATTCTATTCCCATATTATTCTTACATTATGAAGATAAGATTATGGGTATCTTTCAAGCAGTAACAAATCACTGAGCCCTATTTTATCACTTCTTTTTCTGGTATTAAGTCGTAAAACAGGCATTTATCTAAAGTGCTCTTATCAAAAAGTTGAACTGTGAACACTTCTGACATGCAGTAATTCAGATCCAGCTGAGAACAATATTCTAAATTGACAATTTACTGTTGATAGTTATGTAAATAACGTTCATCCTTTTTATGCCTTTTTCTTTTCCCTATTGGCAAAGACAAGGGCATTTTTCCTGTGAAGAAGTATTGACTCACGAGAAAGTTGTCCTGGAGCATTAGTCAGTACAATCCATTCCATGGGCATTCATGATGCAAGCTCCATCCATTTTCGATATGTGTCATGACACTGCATGCACACGCAGAAAGGATAGAATTTGCAATACAATGGACTCACACCGATTTGCCATTTTGATGAAAGGAGCAAAATCTTGTCAAAGTCCCGGGATCGAATTGAATCTCTAAATTTTGGGAATTAAATGGGATTTTCTCTCTTGGGCTTGGTTCCATAACATGTTCAGCACCAACCATGGATGCTTCCATTTGAATTTAATCAGAGGAATCACGCACAAATAAACTTAATACAAGCCACGTGGTGGGGTTTTTTTTTTGGTTGATGTCGTCTGATTTTCACTGAGTTCAGGTGGTTGTTCAGTTGCTGGAAAATAAATTATAGTTGTTCAGGACAGTAAAATGTAATTCATCTATTCTGTGGTTACCAATTATTACATTATGGAAAGTTTTCCCATTTTCTCTTTCTCTATTTTCTCTATTTTTGCCATGTGAACATACATAGCGGTTGGGTTGACAAATTATACATCTTTGGTTTGATTTTAGCTCACCTTGTTCTATTAACCCAGTCACTGTGATCTATAAAGCAAACTTTACAGCTGAGTAGGCTATCTGAGTGGCTTGTTTAAAGCACCTTGGTTCAACCTGCCTTGAAAGTTTGGATGGACCCAGCTATGTAGTGCAGGGCTGAAAACTTAAGGCCTGTGAGCTGGATGTGTCACAGTTGGCCACACCCATTCCCTGTTTAGTGAAGGGGGAAAAGTCATAATATGTCATGTGACAATGCTGTGACAACGCAAGTTTGACACCCCTGATGTAGTGGAAAAGCAACAGTCCCCAGACGGGTAGGCAAGTAGCATCTAAAGCAGGTGTCTCCAGTTTTGGTAACTTGAAGACTTACGGACTTCAACTCCCAGCTTTCCTCAGCTAGCTCGGAATTCTGGGAGTTGAAGTCCACAAATCTTAAAGTTGCTAAGATTGGAAACTCCTATGGAACAGAAATTACATGTACTTTGGCCAGAGTGACACATAGCAACATGCAGCTCTGATTTCACAATGAAGGTCATAGTCCTCTGCAGAATCACACTGGAATCCCACCAACTTTCATGGAAATTGTGGCTCTGATATTATAGTAAAAATGAATGGGATTACCCTGTCATACTAAGAATAATGGCTAGGTCATTAAATTTTATGATATTCTGCTGGCTAGGAATTATTAATTTTAGACTGAGCCTTTCTAGACAGACAATCCCAATTATATTCTCCAGTTAATATGTTTCAGTTCTAAAATAAGTCAAATAAGGAACTGGAAATAAATCTTTCCCGAACTAAATTTTTTTACAGTAAACCCTGATTTATAATCCCAATTCAATTGTAAGTGGTTGTTAAGTGACCCATGTCTGATTTTATGACCTTGTTTGCCATGGGTAAGCAAATCACTGCAGGTATTAAGTGAAACATATGGTTGTTAAGTGAATCCCATTCCCCTATTGGCTTTGCTTGTCAGAAGTCATCCCGGAAGGTTGCAAATGGTGATTATACGACACTGGAACCATGATAAATATATGCCGATTGTCAAGTATCAAAATTTTGTTCTTATGACTGTACAGATGTTATAATGGTCTTAAGCACAAAGGCTGGTTGTAAGTCATTGTTTTCAGTGGTGTTATAACTTCAGACAGTCACTAAACAATAGGTGGGATTCAAATTTTTTTACTACCGGTTCTGTGGGCATGGCTTGGTGGGCATGGTGTGGCTTGGTGGGCATATCAGGGGAAGGTGACTGCAAAATCCCATTCCATCCTCACCCCACTAACCTGCTTTCCTGCTCCGTTCTCCTGTGCAGGGCAACAAAAGAAGACCCAGCCGATCAGCTGGGACTTGGGAGGCAGAGAATAGATGGGGGCGGGCCTAGTCAGAGGTGGTATTTGCTGGTTCTCCAAACTACTCAAAATTTCCGCTACAGGTTCTCCAGGACTGGTCAGAACCTGTTGAACACCACCTCTGAAAAGTTTGTAAGTTGAGGACTACCTGTGTTAGACCTCAGTGGGTTCAGAACTCTAAAACATGTTTTATGTCAGGCTGAAAAATGTACTGTATTAAATCAATCAACACTTTGTTTTTTTTTTAATAAATTTTATTGATTTTACAATTAAAACAAACCAACAACACATACATAAAAAAGAGAGAAAAAGAAGAAAGGGAGAAGAAAATAGAAAGAAAAAAATAGAAAACAATTAAAAACATTCTCATCTTCAACAGACCTCTTTTTTATCCTTATTTTATGCCATATACACACACCTAATCCTTACATATATCTGTGTATGGATTTATCCTATCCCCTTTTGCTTTTTAGTGTGAAGTCTATCTTTGGTCTATCCATTTATACCAGCAGTTCCAGCTGTTGTAGTATATTGAAGTGTCTTTATTTTTTAATGCCAAAGTTAATTTGTCCATTTCTGCACAACTTGAAATTTTTTGAATGATCATCTCCTCTGATGGAACATGAGGTTGCTTCCAACATTGTGCAAAAGCCAATCTGGCCACTGTCAAAATGTGTATTATTACATATTTCACTTTTTTTTATATTTGTTTATCAACGATCCCTAACAGAAAGGACTCTGGTTTGAATTCGATCTGTTCTCTTGTCATTTCTTCCAGCCAATTTCTAATTTTCTGCCAATATATTTGAGCTTCTGTACAGGACCACCACATATGGAAAAAAGATCCCTCTTTTTTTTTGCATTTCCAGCAATTTGGACTCATATTGGGGTGCATCTTCGCTAATCTCGAAGGAGAAAGGTGCCATCTATAAAACATTTTATAGGCGTTTTCTTTGTATGCTATCAATTCTGTAATTTTATTATTTCTACCCCAGACCTTTTCCCATTCTGTTATGGGGATGCTACGTCCTATATTCCTACTCCAGGCTATCATGTTCCCTTTTACAATTTCTTCTTCTAATTCTACTTCTAATAAGTAATTATAAAATTTTGTTATATATTTTTTTTGCCTGATCCTAATAAAATTTTATCTAGTTGCTGGAATTTATTGTTAATTCCAAATTCTTTCTTGTCCTGTTTATATCTACTTTGAATTTGAAGATATGCCCACTGATCAGTTTTAGTCACCACTCTTGAATTTCTTGCCGCGATTTCAAAATTCCTTGTGTATCCAATAGGTCCTTATATTTAATCATTTTAGTGATAGCCAGATTATTTGGGTGAATCATTGCCTCCATTGTTGAAATCCAAATTGGTATTTTTAAATAGTGTTTTTTCCGTATTTTCTTCCAATTAGTTAATATTGAGTCTCTGATTAGGTGTCTGAAAATATTTCTGGCTAGTTTTCCCTACATCCCATAAAAAAGCATGCCACCCACTCTGCAAGTCATGGCCTTCTAAGAATAATATTCTCTTATTGGTTAAATTCACCCATTCCTTCAACCGTACTAAAGAGGCTGCACTATAATATAACTCCCAATTTGGAAGTGCCAGCCCTCCCCTGCTCTTCATATCCTGCATTGCCTTTTAAATACGATTCTTTTCTCATTTAGGTAAGTTGCTAAGATAATCAACACTTTCTTTACTAACGTATCGGCGTCAGAGAACTCTGGGTATAGTCTGTAACAGGAAAGCATATAACAAGAACATGTGTTTGGACCTCAAGCAAATGTGTACTGAGCTTGGGCAGAAGTCTCTTTTGGACTTCTGGTGGACCTTGAATCAATTCATCAAATGCCGGAACTGCATGGACATAAACCCCAAATATGGTTTCTAAACCCCCTTAACCTTTAAATGTTAGAAAATTGGGTTAACAAATTAAATTAAAAATTGCTGCTGAAATGTTAGTTTTATTCTGGCACCAAGGACAAATTATTGCAGGTATGGAGAAGAACCATGTTGAGGGCATTTCATTCATTTCAATGTAGCCACATTTTGCTTTTGTAGCCACGTTTTACTTTTGCCTCCTTTCATCACTTTGGTACTTAAAGGTCCATCGCTGACTTGGCCCTTTTAGTTACTGGGATTCCTGCAATGTATTTGGAAGAGGTGAGGTTTAATCTTACTTGAGGATGAGGCAATTAGCAAGTTAAACAATTTAATATTTTAGGATTCCTTAACATAGATTAATTAGACTTTAACTATTAAAAGATATTAAGCATGTTGGTACATAGTATTAAACTGTGGTGAATGAAAGGAATATAAAGCCGATAGGGCTTTTCTTCTTTTGAGTTGACAACAGAAGGCAATTAGATATTTTGCTTCCATTTCAACTAACTATGGCCTGTTTCTCCAAATCAGAAAATGGACTTCCTAAAGTAAACTGTATAATTTGCTGAATAAACAACAATTGCCTTTGCACTTATAACGCTAAGCTATAAAAACCGCATGGCTTGACTTATGCAAACCAATGAGCTAAAACCAAGTATTATGGCTTAAACCAACTGTATACACCAGACCACTCTTGTTTAGTATAAAAATTAGAAATAGAAATCATAATCAAAAGCTAGAAGCTTTAAAGGAGACAGACACATAACAGTATACAGTGGTTAATTCGCTTTCTAAACAGACACAATGAAAGATGAAAGTAAAGGACAGGGGATAATTCACAACCACTGGTTTTGCTTATGTAACATTAATTTATTGATAGCATTACAGCTTCCCTGGCTATAATCACAAATTCAAAACACACTATTGTGTAAATAAAGTCAGATAATTATAGAACTATGGATATTGATTAATAAGCTACAAAAATTTGGTTGTCTAATGAATGATATTGTCAAGATACTCCGTGAAGTTGGTCTAGACTTCTGAATAGAATAGAATAGAATAGAATAGAATAGAATAGAATAGAATAGAATAGAATAGAATAGAATAGAATTATTTATTGGCCAAGTATGATTGGACACACAAGGAATTTGTCTTGGTGCAAATGCTGTCATAAAAGAAAAGATACCGTGCTTCTCATATAATAAGGCTGGGTCTTATTTTTTTTGTTTTGAGCCCTGAAAAAATGGCTAGGCTGTCTTTTCTGGGGGTGACTTAATTCCCCCCACTTGCATCCTTGGGCGGGCGGCGACGGCTTGGATGTTGACCTCGTCGTTGGTGGGGCACTTCGTATCGGCTTTCCCTTCTCACCGTGCCGCCATGGTGTTTGGAGCAATGCCGTGGCGTTTGGCGCAGCCACGCGGCATTTGGCGCAGCCACACGGGGCCGGCCAGGGCTCCTCCCTGCAACCGGAACCTGGCGGAGACACTCGGGTTCAGGCGCTCCTGTCACCGCCTTCCCGAAGGCAAAGCCCAATCTTTTAAAAATGAGTTGCTTGAAGTTGCAGCCACACGACAGTTTAGATGTTTGACAACAGCTGTGCACTTAGACACTTGCAGCTTCCTTCAGTTGCATGATTGATTTTTTATGACCCTTAAAGTTAACGAGAAGCCGGTAGGAAGATACAAGATGGAAACTATGGTCACGTTACATCAATGGTGGGATTAAAACATTTTGACTACCGGTTCTGTGGGTGTGGCTTGGTGGGCGTGGTGTGGATTGGTGGGCATGGCTTGATGGATGTGAGAGGGGAAGGATACTGTAAAATCCCCATTCCTCCCCACTCCTGGGGGGAAGGTTACTGCAAAAACCCCATTCCCTCTCCACTCCACTAGTCTGCTTTCCAGCTCCATTCTCCTATGCAGGGCAACAAAAGAAGAGCCAGCCGATCAGCTGGGACTCTGGAGGCAGAGACTAGATGGGGGCGGGGCCAGTCAGAGGTGGTATTTCCCAGTTCTCCAAACTACTCAAAATTTCCACTACCAGTTCTCCAGAACTGGTCAGAACCTGCTGAATACCACCTCTGCATTATATGTTTCTTAACAACCATTTGCTTAGCCATGGACTTGTCAGTTCCTTACCAATTGTAATTGGTAAATGCGGACTATCTGTATTAAAACACAAACTGCAGGTAAGGGCCCAATACAGGTAGTCCTTGATTTACGACCCCAATTGAACCCAAAATATATGTTGCTAAGTGAGAGATTTGTTAAGTGGGTTTTACTCCAATTTACGACTTTACTTGACACATTCGTTAAGTGAATCACTGCAGTTGTTAAGTTAGTAATATGTTGTTAAGTGAATCTGGCTTCCCCATTGACTTTGCTTGTCAGAAAGTCGCGAAATGGGATCACATGACTCTGGGACACAGCAAAAGTCATAAATGTAAGTGAATTGCCAAGCGTCCGAATTTTGATCATGTGACCCTGAGGACGCTACAATGATCGTTAGTGTGAGAAATGGTCATAAGTCACTTTTTTCAGTATCATTGCAACTTTTAACGGTCAATAAATGAACTGTTGTAAGTCAAGGACTACCTGTATTGATGTTATTGTTTGTCCCCCTGAACAGGTTGTTTTATATTTATTCCCAATTAATGATGTTTCCTGTGAGCGTCATTTAATTTTCCATCTTCCATGTGAATATTTAATATTTAAGTGTACATATATATATAAGGGCCAATTTATTTGCTCATAGTTAGCCTAACTCTCCTATGGATGGAGAATAATGGTCTATAAAGTTATTGATACATTCGCAGTGGTGCAGTGGTTTATTCTGAATGGCAGTTTCATCAAGGACACAAAGACGAAGCAAATATCCTAAACCATTTTGCTTGGAACTCATTTCTACGTTAAAAAAAAAAGGTATAAGGAGAACAGAACAGTTCAAATTAGTGCACGTTCTGATGAATGTGACTGGGCACACACATTGTTCTAAGCCATGGCTTACTGATTTAGCCACCTCTTGCTAGTTTTACCCAACGAACGAAAAGAGAAACCATGTTTCGTATACCACAGTGATTGGCTTTGGACAATAACCCAGGAAACTGGAAGCAAGCAAACAAGATGGATCTGATGCCCTTTGGGGCATTTATCCGGTTTTTCTTGGACAGCTTCTCTGTATTTGGGTACAGAGCTTGCAGTTTGCTTGATGGATGTTCCTGCCTTTTGGAAAGGAGACGGAGAACCCCAATGGCTTTTTTAAAAAAATTCCGTTATGCAGCTTTGAGATTCTATTTGCTCAGCTTTGAAATAAACCAAAGTAAAAGAGAAATGCTGCGTATGAAGGCTAAAGTGTTATCCTCTATAGATACATTTCCTTCCTTCTTCTCAGGACTCTTTTACCCATGGAGTTCATCAAGTCCACAGAACAAAACTCTTTAGAGTAAACAACTTTTATTTATGATCAAACCAGCTTTTGGACTTCACCAAAAGCCTTTTGGAAATGCTATAACATACTTTTGGTTCCGGAGCCACCGTGGCAAATGGACCTGATCCAGACAAGTTATGATACAGAAAATACAGATTTTGGCCAAATATCAAACTTCCTTACATTGATTTTTCTCTCTCTTTTTTTTTTTATTAACACTTCCATAAGTGTAAAGTTGTTATTCTCAAAGTTGTTATTCTGTGTGTAAATTATCACAGGCTGGCTTTCTTTTTCTTTTTCTTTTTAATAAAGCAGAATAGGAATAGGTTTAAACAAATAAATTCAGCAAGTACCTCTATTTCAAAAGAGAAATAATTAGCTGTATACAGATAAAACATACAGCTGTTTGTGAACTGATGAAATATTTCTAAACTCTAAGTATATATTTTTATTTTAGGGGGAAAAGGGAATCTTCACTGAATTTGATTATATTACTGTGGCAGAGTTCTATCTAGTTTTCTCTTCGCAAAATGTAAGGAATTTATATATAAAGTTCAATTTTGCTATTTGAAATGCAATCTTTAGATCTAAATTAGACATGCATTCATTCACCATTTCAACCACATGGCTGATGTAGACACTCTCTGAAAAGGAGGAACTTGCATCTAATCTCATTTTATTAATATTTCTCACTCTTATTTTCCCTGGGACATTACTTCATTTCTATGCCAGACTTTGATATTCATTATAATCCTTCTCCCTCAACATTCAGATTGATGTTTTAAAATGTTAAAAGTCAGCAATTGCAACAATAATAATAACAACAACAAATTGCAGGCTGCAACAACGAAATAAAATGTGCCCTACAATTTATAAATGGCATGGTGCTAATAGTTGCTTGAATTCAGCACCTCTAAAGGGTTTTCACAGAAGTGATAACTTGCAATTGTAAATTGGCACACTGTCCTCTAACTTATTTTAGTGTAGTAGTGTTACCTAAAAGAGTGTTCATCACCCCACAGCAAAAACTTGGAAGCGACATTGTTTTCAGTCTTGCAAATGCCGGTTCTTTTTCACTTTATGCATGCCAGTTATATTCACACTTGCAAACTAGCTGATCGTTTGCTTGGAGTGATGTCACTCCAAATGTTTAAAGCATTTGGCAGGAGAAGAGAGAAGGAAAAGAGAAGCATGTTTTTGCTTTCCTCCTTGAAATCTTTGTGACACCAGATCGTCTGAGAGATGTTCGGAGACAAAACATATGACCTGAAAATTCAGACATAAATTAATAAAATGAGAAATGTCGGGCCACCGGGAGGTGGGAGGAAAATGCTATGGCTGACAGCATTGTCATGGCTTAATGTAGAACAATTAGCATCACTTCATCCTTTTGCTCAAGTCCATCATCTTCAGTGACAACAATAAACCAGTAGTAACATAGGATATCAAAGTACATTTGCAGAGGATGACACAAGGGACATGCTGTCAACAAATGTTATCTTTCTGATTGGACCATCTGTCTATTTTTTTTTTCTTTCCCCTTAGTTCAGGGGTGTCAAACTGGACTTCTCTGAGGGCTGGATAAGCATTGTAGTTCTCCTCTGGGGACGGGGTGGGGGGGAAATGGATGCCTCCTGAAGTACCCTGCCAGCCAAAACAGGGTCCGGGGGTGTCTGCGTGCTGTTGTGCCTTGTTTTCACCCTCCATGGCCTCCTGCAGCACTCTGCAAGCCAAAAACGGGCTGTATGTCCTGTTTTGGGCCTATTTCTGGCCCATTTCCAGCCTGTTTTCCGGCCCAGTTTCAACTGGCAGAGTGCTGCAGGAGGCCATGGAGGGCAAAAGCGAGGTGAGGGTATGTGTGTGCATGTGGCCTGTTTTAGCCGCCAGAGGCACTATGGGCCGGTCCCTTGATATTTCCAGGCAGCCACACGGGCTGGATTTAAGCAACCTTGAGTTTGACACCCCAGCCTTAGTATGTTTAGTGTTTGCATCTGTTTACATGGATACTACAATTTTCAATAAATTGTATGTGCGCTTATTTGCTACGGAGGATGCAGGCTGAGTTTTAATTTTCAAAATGTTGGAATTTATAGAAAATTCGCATGAGGGACAATGTCTTCAGTCTGATTCCTTCACCCTACCATACAACATTTGTATCTGGCCTATGATTTTAAAAAATATGCTATTGCCAGTTTTGTTGCATGATCATCTCTTCTAGTTATTTGCAAAGGCAGCAAAATTTCTAAAAATGCAATTCCTATCTATTCATCTGTGGCCACCTATTAGTCAGCTAATATTTCGAGTTAAGGAGATAAGTACTGTTGAGAGTAATACTGTATCTCAATAGGCACTTTTGATGAAGAAATGCAATGCACTTTCTCATTGTTTTATTTCTTTTAGATTTTTTCCCCCAAAATCCATCCTTTATAGTTTTTAAGAATATCTCAGGCTGGCGAATATGTCACTCAGGTTTCGTGCCTAAATGTGCGACTGGAGCACACAGCCTCCTGGTTTCTAGTCTGATGTCTTAACTACTAGACCAAACTGGCTTTCCAATGTGTTTGTCGAAAGCCTTTGGGTTGTTAATTTTCTTAGTCAAGAGGAAGAATTGTAATATGGAAGGCTAACAACTATATTCTTAAAAGTCTGCTTTTTTTTGCAGAAACTTCCATCATCTCTGGGCATCTTGCTTTTGCTACTATAACCACTTCCAGAAACAGCAGGAGAGGTCCACTCTACACAAACAAAAGCACGTTTCCTTTGATTTAAATAGACATCAAAAGAAATGAAGTCTTTAAATACTCTTTTATGTTTGCCTCAAACAATAGTTGGAATAACATTCTTGACTTAGCAACTTTTAGATGAGACAAAGGTGTTTTTTCAAGAGGCAACTGAGCTTTCTGGTTTTTCTTTGAAGACGTTTCACTTCTCAACCAAGAAACTTCTTCAGCTCTGATTAGATGGTGGGAAATAGAAGGATTTATCCTTCTTGCAGACAGCTGGTCATTTGCATTCTTTTAGAGAGTCATCGAGGCCACCTGGAAGTTTATCTGTGTCATTACCTGAGTGGTACAAACAGGTATGGAACCTTCTTGGAACTGTTGAGAGGTCTGTGTTGTAGACTGATGGTGTCTCCCCTTGCCTCTTGAAAAAGCACCTTTGGGACAACCATAACTTTGATGACCGAGAATCTCCATAGACTTTTAGATGAGACCTTGCTGGCTACAACATTAATTGTAATGTTCTAGGCTAGGGCTTCCAAAGAGCCAATCTTGAATAATGGTTAAGGCATCAATCTAGAAATTGGGAGATCTTGAGTTCTACTCCCAACCTAGACAAAACAATATGGATTTTACTTTCTCTGAAAAAGACAGTAAAGATAATACCAATAGCGATAGGCACCTGCGGTACGATCCCAAAACATTTGAACACCATTGTCATTGACAAAATTGCCACCAGTCAAGTGCAGAAGGCAGCTTTACTTAGAAAAGCTTACATCCCTGCAATGATATCTTAAATATTATTAAAGGACAGCATCTGCCTATTCTAGGTCCTTGGGAAGGACTCATTAAGCAGATAAAAATGCCACATCTAGACTAAACATCTGGTTGATTATGCAACCAACTATGATATTAATAATAGAAATAGAACAACTGTGTTCTGACCCACACCCTTTTCCAACAATTCAAACATAATCCAAAAGGAACAAAAACCTTGTAATGCTTTTACAAAATAATTAGCTGTGATAAGCACAAGCCTTGCCAAACTGTGCGAGGCTTGCCAAAAGATAACAGAAAAAGAAATAATTTGCAAGACAAAAATGTTCAAATACAAACTCAGGATACTGGAATGTCCACGAAGCCGTGGTTTCAAAATGTCTTTGCCTTCTGCAAAGAAGGTTAGTTTCACAGCTGGCTTTTATCTTCTTGAAGGAGGGGTCATTACCTTGCAGCCTTACTCCCGAGTCACCCGTGCTGTTGTAACTGCCCTTTCCTATGAGCAATCCTGCACACACACACACACACTTGGCACAGGCTCCGAGGACCCCCCACAATCTCTGAAGGCAGCAGTCTACTCCCTAATGGTCTTGGCCCCTCATCTGAGTCCTCGCTCTCCTCAGCCGTCTGTACCTGCTGCCAGCTAACCACAACAAAGTGTGCAAAAGAAAGCAAAACTAGTACCAATAATAATAGGCACCTTGGGTGCAGTTTTGAAACAACAGGAGCACCATTTGAACACCATCAGCATTGACAAGCTCACCATCCGTAAATTGCAAAAGACAGTTTTATTCAGAACAGCTTACATCCTGCGATGATACCACTAACATCATCAAACATCAACATCTGGCTATGCCAGGTTCTTGGAAAGGACTCAAATCGGTGGATAAAAATGCCAGATCCAGTTTAAACATCTGTCTAAGTATGTGATGAACAATTACTCTGTAGATATCCCATCTTGTGTGGGGAAGGATTGTTCATGCTCTGATGAGGTTGAAAGCTATGTTGATTGTAGTATATTCTACCAGAAGAGTCACCCATATCAGACAGGCATATCTTTCAACCATTTAATATGGTGGGGGGGAACAGACAAAGAACCCTATATATTGGATCTATATATCTACAATTTGGCAGTTCAAATCTCACCGGCTCAAGGTTGACTCAGCCTTCCATCTTTCTGAGGGTAAAATGAGGGTCCAGATTATTGGGGCTGACAATAGGCTGATTCTGTTAAACAGCTTAGAGAGGGCTGTAAAAGCACTGTGAAGTCTAAGTGTTATTGCTATTGTCACCCAGGGTCAACAAGGACCGCTAAGGAGAGGATACCTTTAATATTATTAAACGCACCTGCCTATTTCAGGTCCTTGGGAAGAACTCAGTAGGTAGACAGAAATGCCAAATCCAATCTTAAGCATCTAGCTGATGCTGCCAACCAATATAACCAATTATACTATCAAAAGTGAAGCCCCATGAAAGAAATCTGCCCGCTCCTGAAACTTAGGATACTTTCAAAAAAAAAAAGGAGGAAAATCCACTCTAAAAAATCACAAGGCAGTTGAGATAAAACTGCCTCTGTAAACAGATGCTGCAGTTATAATGCATAAGTTTTCTGAATCTAAAGATTTGTTTATCTTTCTTTTAATGCAATTATAAGTGTTTCTAATGATTGTTTTGAACCTGAAGACAGCGGCAGAAATATGTTTCTGGTTTTTTTTCTTTTTTTCTGGTTGTCTCCTTGACAAACGTAAGAAATCTATTCAGAAGAAAGAACTTTAAAATCCTTGGATTTCTCCCGCAACATGCAGGCATTTTGCTGCATAGCCTTCCACCTTAAAGTATCTGTTCCTTTTTAATGACAGTCTTGAGAAAGGTTCTAAAGTGGAATAATTGAGACAAATGGAGGGTAGGATCTCACACAACTTGTACAGGCTTTGTTAGTTCTTGACAAAAAGAATGAGCTAATGAAAATTTTGAGTTTTGTGGATCCCTTGTCTTGACATCATACCAATTTCGGTCAATAAATATTAGCATTCAAACAATACTTTCTCACCGTGGGAGTATTGGAGGAACAAATGAGGAACAAATTTACCTGTTTTTTGGCAATCGTACTAAAACAATTTGGAGAAAGAGAGAGCAAGGCTCATCCCCAATTTACAAACTCTGTTGGAAAGAAAACATCCTTTGTTTGATCTCAGTGTGATTCTGCGTTAAGACTAAAAAGCCATTAGAGTATTAACGCATTCATATTCCAAACCAAACATGAGCCAAACTAAATATCGATAGAAAAGTGATCTGGCAGTCTTCTGTGACACTTACTTTTGCAAAAGTTTTACCCACACTTCAGCACTATCATAAATGTGTAACTGAGGAAAAACATGATGACAATAGAGTCAGATTAATCATTCAACCTACATTTAAAATTCTAGAGACTATAAAAGACCCCAGTAAAAAAGGAATATTTTATGATTATTTTTAAACAGTAATAGAAGAATTATGGATCTGAAGTATATTCATGAGGTCCCATCAAATGTTTAAAAGTCCGGGGCAGACCAAATGAGGTAGGCCATTCCATGAGTTATAACAGCCAAACCTGAAACAAGGAATTCATGAGCAACTGGAATCCAGCCAGATACCAGGATAGTAATTTCAGCTGAACGATGTCGTGCCAGGACTTCGAAGCCTTGTTTTGAAGTCTTTGTCATCCAAATTACATTTGTGAGCTTATTTTCCTACTGAGCCTTCTCCACCTGACACAACAGTAGGAAGAAATCCAAACCCTGTTTTCTCCTCTCCACCATGGTGTTTTGGCACTTAGCTAAGGCTGAGCACTAGGAGGGGCCTCTAAATTTAAAGGATTCTGTTTCATGTCTTGCTTTCTTTGCTCTGGTTCTCACTTTTGTTTGACTCACTGCTTTTCTAATTAGTCTGTTTTTGTCAGTTGCAATATCTGTCTTTCGCTTCTGAACTTTTCTGTTAGTCTTAGTTTGCTTTCAGCTATTGGCTTCCTTGGTTCCAAAACCTACAATATTTATGATTTTGAAAAAAAGCAAGCAAACAAACAAATCAACAATCCCTATTGTAAACAGGCAGCAAAAAGAAAAGTTGTGGAGAATGGCATGTGTGTGTATATCCACCCCAGGGTGAAGGAAGACTTCTCTTAAAGCTTGCAAGCACGCTTCACTGGGCAGCCCTTCCCCAGGGGCAATGAGTGACACATCTTCTTAAAGGAAGGAAGTGGGATCAGGGACGTCTAGGGACAACAGCCTTGGCAAGGGCATCTCAAGTCGTGGTGGAGTTGATGTTCCAGCAAGCCCTCAGGATTCCTTGCCCACAGCCCCTGAAACCTCTCAGACTCTAAAGTCCAACTACCTGTCCCAAAATGTGTAATAAAAATTCAACAGCGGAGAACAGAATTCTATAGATCAAAGAGGACTGCCAAAAAACCCCACCAAGTTTACAGAGGAGCCAATGCTGAAGCTTAAACTACTGCAGATGGCTGTCCAGTGGAAGCTCAGCATGGTAGATTTATTGGTCTCCTGTCCTCCCTGGGAACAGATGTTGAGAGCTTTACAAGCCTGGGCTTTGTTATGTTTACTCTGCTGTGCCATAGACTCTGAATATTTGTGTCTTGTGTTTTGCCTTGTCCCCTGGGTTTCTTGCTTGGTACTAGATTCCGGGTCTTGATGGTGCCGAACATTTTGCCACTACCGAAACTAATACAAACTTCTGTAAAACTATTTTACAAGAGAAAGAATGAAAAGAAAAAGAAGATGCAGAAAAGAAAAAGATAAGAAATAGAGAAATAGAGAAAAAAAGAAAACCAGTAAAGGAAAAAGAAAAAATTATAAATAAGTGACCTCTCACTCATCATATATAAACAATTTTAATAACTTATCAACTTTTCTTAAAATAAACAATATATTCTTCTTCGCATATCCCATCTCTTACCTACAAATAAATCCATAAAGTTTCATCATTTCAGCTCTTGTATCAGCAAAAACTCTTTATGGGTTACGTGAAATAATCATATTATTATATTAACCTTGATCAAATAAAACTCAACTATGTTACTTATTTTTACTTATAACAAACTTGATCTTTAGTATTTAGAATTTATTTGATTTGTCAATCGCTTACAAGGTACAGGTATAAGAATAAATATAGTTTTGAATACATGAGATAGATACCTATAAGAAAAATAAAAGAAACAATAGGACAGGGACAGTAGGCACGATTGGTGCACTTATGCACACCCCCTACAGGCCTCTTAGGAAGGGGTTGAGGTCAATAGTAGACAGTCTAAGGTTAAAGTTTTGGGGGTTTGGGGATTATTCCTTTCAAATAATGTCCTGAAAGTTGAATTATTTTCATTTCTTTTTTGCCCTTTAACAAAATTCTTCAAAGGTTTAATTGGCCTATTTTATAAATCCAATGCAGGAAAATTATCCAGATCACTCTCCTTGCTTATTATTTGAATATCCCATTTAATTATTAAGATATCAGCTTAGTTTCTTCGTTCAATGTAACATCTTTTTGAATATCATTTTTGTAGCCTGTCATTTGTAAATCCACTTTAAAATCAGTCTCAGTCTGAGACTGATATCCATAAATACTTGTTTTTCTTCCATAGCAACTTTTTAACTGAATTTATCTATCAGACATTTTTTAAATTAACTCAAAGCTTTAATCAACTTTTGCTATTTATTCCAGGAAAAAAAGGAAGCTTGTCAACATGTTTTAAAAACTTTTTTCACTAAACATGGACAGAAACTCATTCAGTGCTATAAAACATGTTGATTCAAAGTTTTCTAGTAGCTGAAAAGAAGTTAACAGACATATTTTGAAAGTGATTAGAAAAAGAAATATGCAAACCAGTGTCCTTCTTAAGTACCAACCGTGGTTTGAGTAAAATGGCTTTTCTGTCATCTCCCAGAACTGCTGTCTTGCAGTCTCCTCATGAGGAATAACGGTCTGGAGTACTTGTGGGTGATCTCTCTTTGTCTGAAAAGAAATTACAAAGAGCCAGTCTACTTTGTATTGCCCCGTTAGGGAGCTCTACATTTTACAGAACCATCTTCAGATCACTATTTCTTCCCTAGAAGTCTACAGTCATTTTAAAATATTCCTTTAAAAAAAGGAGTCCTTCTCTTCTAAAGTACTGCTTGAGCTTTCAAGTCAAGGCAGACATTCAGCTTCCTAATTTGTTGGCTGTATCCAGCAGTGTTGCCACAGAAAAATCCATGACCATGAGCAAGGCAAAGATACACAATGAAACAGGGAGCCCTTCTGTTTCATTAAGAAATCCCCATGGATCTAATATAACATGGGTATAGTATAGGAGGTGATCTACAGTCTGATCCAAAGAGAGCTTATCAGCTCATAGTCTCTCTTTAAATGCATCTCCATCCACAAACCAAGGTTACTGTCAAAATCTGTCTCTCTAACCCAGGGTCTCCAACCTTGGCAACTTTAAGGCTTGTGGACTTCAACTCCCAGAGTTCCTCAGCCAGCTTTGCCCTGGGACTTGAAGTCCACAAGTCTTAAAGTTGCCAAGGTTGGAGACCCATGATCTAAGCTAATCTATATCCCGTGATAACAAAACTGATTGGTGGATCTTGTTGCTTGCTAGACGAGAAATGAGGAGAAAATCTACCAATTTCTTCCTCTAATTTGTCCATATTTATGTTTATGTTTAATTTGTGCATATTTATGTTACAGTGGAGGTAGGACTGGGCCATCAGCAATTGATTGATTGATTGATTTGCCATCAAGTTGGCATCAACTTTTAGCAACCATGTAGTGGGGTTTTTTCCAAGACTATTGGTCCCTAACCTGACCCTCAGTCTTCCAGCACTGTGATCATCAGCAGTGTAATGAAATCCATCCACCTTGCTGCTGATTTGCCTCTTCTTTTTCATTCCAAATCTAATTTATGGCTCATTATTTCCTGCCAATTTAAGGCCTGGAAGAATACATATTAATATAGCTGTGAGGAACAGCCCATTGTGAAGACAAGTCCAGGAGTTAGAAAACAGGCAGCCTGGCTCTGCATCACAAAATGTCACCTACAGCCCCAGGCTGTCCTTGGCAAATGTTACCGTTCACTCAACAGAATTAATAGTTGCTATCTATTTATCACTATATTTAGCACTGGCTATGTCAGTTTGCAGAAGTAAACAGACAGATTTATATATGGCTTGAAAATGATGCACTCTATATATTGCTGTCACAATTAAATTAAAAGCCTATTATAATGGTGAGTCAAATTTCCTGGCCATCAGAACTTAGACTGGTATAAAACATGCAAAACAGTAATAAGACAGAACTGAACAGAATAACAGAGTTGGAAGGGACCTTAGAGGTCTTCTAGTCCAACCCCTTGCTTAGGCAGGAAACCCTATACCTTTTTAGACAAATGGTTATCCAACCTCTTCTTTAAAACTTCCAGTGTTGGAGCATTTACAACTACTGGAGGCAAGTTGTTCCACTGATTAATTGTTGTAACTGTCGGGAAATTTCTTCTTAGTTCCAGTTCCTTCTTTTCACTGGACTAGGTGTACCCAATTCCTGCAATCGTTCCTGATATGTTTTACCCTCCAGCCCCCTTATGATCCTTGTTGCTCTGCTCTGCATTCTTTCCAGAGTCACAACATCTTTTTTAATATTGTGCTGGCCAAAACTGGTTGCAGTATTCCAGGTGTGGTCTTACTAAGGCTTTATAAAGCAATACTAGTACTTCAACTTTTAATGTGATCTTTTAATACCCAACTCTTCTGCTGAATTTATTCAAACTGTACATTTATCAAACTATCCAAATCATATTTTTAATTCTTCAGCATTACATCTGTGTTTCTTTATACTTCTTTCTAAATGAGATAAACAAATATATGCCAAGTGGGCTGTTTGTCTTTCCCTCTCTATCTCTCTCATACACAAAACTCTGAAGGGTTCATCACCTAAAGCGTCCAACTTTGGCAACTGTACAACTTGTGGACTTCAACTCCTAGAATTCCCCAGCCAGGCATTCTGGGAGTTGAAGTCCACAAGTCGTAAATTTGCCAATGTTGGGCACCCCCAGCCTAAAAACAATTGAGATACTGTAGTTTTTGATTATCTGGTATATGAAGATGAAGTAATTAAGTAAGTATTCTCTTGCCTATTAAACATCAGTCAGAGCCTGTGCTTGATTAGAAGTTTCTATTGGATTACATTTGATCAAACGTTTGTCTTAGATTATACTGTTTTATGCATTTCTTCATTATTGGGAGGTTGAGATGCCCAATAGTACAAAAAAAATAATAATAACCACTAACATTGTGCCTCTAGGAGCTGCAAGATATAAAGTAAATGAGGCATGGCTACTGATTGTCTTCGGCCTACATTATCGGCACAAGAACTATTAAGAAGGTTGTTATAGTTCCCTTTCATGCGTCATTTTCTCACTCTTATCTAATTAAGAGCTTCGCTTAAACATAATGTGCTGGTGTCTAGAAAATGCATTTTTATGGTGCTAAAAACTAGAGTTCTGTAGCAGGGCCGTCCCAAAGTAACCAACATTTGTTGGCTTGTTTTTGTGTTTATTACCTTGTCGCACTGTACGGTGCAATAAAAGTGTGCAGTATTAAAAAAAGCGCAACTATTTGTTTAATCATTTCTAGGGGTGCTGAGATTGCGGGGGGAGGGGGGGGGCTGCTGTAGAAGAATTCCAGATCCAAGTTAACTTCCACATTAAAAGTTAAATGTTTTAAAAAGTGATACAGGCAGTGTTTGACTTACAACCAATCATTTAACAACTGTTGTGGAGTTACAAGGTCCTTGGAAAGGGTGCATAAAAGCCCATAAATCAGCATTTCTGGATGCTGTAAAATGTCTCTCTCTCTCTCTCTCTCACACACACACACACACACCATGGACTCATTACTGAAATTCAGGTGCTTAACAACCAGCACATATTTACAACCAGTTGCAGTGTGTCCAACTCACGTGATCACAATCTGTGATATTTTTTTGCTAGCTTCCAGAGGTCTCTTGCTGGTTTCTGGCCAAAAAAGAGAAAGAAAGAAAAAAAAAACATTCAGGAGAATGGATTTGTTTTTTGATTACTGAAAAAAGCAACCACATGAATTTTCCCATCTAACTTTTTAAATTTGTTTTTCTATGGGTTTCCAACCACCAAAGCAGCTTAGATCACACTGTGTCCAGGAAACCTGATTTGTTTTGGGATGCAGTTGCTTATTTTGTAAATTTTATTTGAGTTTTCACAAAGAGAAAAAAACAAAACAAATAAAACATCTTTTTTTGAAAGTAGCTTGCTTAAAGCACCTCATGCTTCCAAAATTAACTGATCCTTAGTTTAAAAAGCTTGCAATGGTTGCTGTTGTTTTTAAAAATAACCTTTCTGCAGTGCAGTCACTTTCTCCCAAAGGCAGATTTTGAGATAAATAACAACGGGAGCAATCTGCAGTCCTTTTTGATACTCTTCTCACTTTCCCACCTCTAGCACTTCCATTTTGAAGGAGAGGGTACCTTGACGCCAAATCCAAAAAGCAAGATGCTGTGGTGGTTTTTCTGTGCCTCTTGGTAGTTAATGGGAATTTTATTCAATCACAACCCATTTCGAGGCAAGCTCATGTTAAGCTGCCAAACCCTAAGCTCGCATCCCAGTCCCAGAGGTTCAAGCCAATTAGTCCACCAGATTTCCTACTTAAGCAAGTTTCTGGCACCTTGGGACACAGAAAGAACATGTGTGAATCACTGAAGCAGGAAGCTCCTACAACTTATAATCTGTCATGTACAAGAGTTGTGAATGAGAGAGGCAATTTGATCTTGAAATGCAACACAAGACTTGATTGTAAAAAAAAAAAAACGATAGAAGAGAATGACTCTCTGCCTACTCACCTAACAAGCCTGTTCAGATTAGAAATGAAGAAATGAAAACATTTTGGGGAACATACATTGTATGGGGTCTAAACCAACTTGGTCTGACCAAAGGAGCTACTTGGATAAGCAGTGAAACCAGTGGTGGTGTTCTACCACTTCAGCCCGGCTCTGACGATCATCTGTGAGCAAACTGGTTTGCTCTGTCAATCAGCTGCTTGACCCTCCTACCCACCCCGGCTCTATTCTTACCTTTATTTCCTGCCTTTCAACCTCAGCTGCTTCGTGCAGCACAGCCAACTGCCGCATGTCAGCTGTTTTACACACAGGGCTTGCAGCAGAAGATGAGTTGCAAATGCTGTGCGCGCAGAAAATGCGTGCTCACACCGAACCAGTAGGAAAACATTTTGAAACCCACCACTGAATGAAATGTTTCCAACCCAAAACTAAAGCAGTCCAGTTGTCAAGAGACAACTTCCAGACTCAAGGTTGAACCCTTGGTCCTTGGTGATCTCGGAGCTTGGTGAGATTATTTTGCACGTTTCCTTAGCAAACTATGTATTATCATCAATGCCAGAAGGGAGTTAAGGTTGGTTTTATTTTCATATAGAAAAATTACCAATCGAGAGGAGGGTGTGTCCATTTTTCTGATAAATTCATTCATCCAGGACGACAAGATATGCCCCCCCCCCCTCTCTCTCTCTCTCTGGGTGTGGGTGTGGGTGTTCTGTGGGTGTGGCTTGGTGGGCGTGGCAGAGGAAGGATACTGTAGAATCTCCAATCAGAGGTGGTATCTGCCGATTCTCCAAGCTACTCAAAATTTCTGCTAGCAGTTGTCCAGAACTGGTCAGAACCTGCTGAATGCCACCTCTGCTTTAGGCTCACTCTTTTTAACATCTTTTGGAAGTCAAATATGAAATCTTGAAGAGTGCTTGGATAATGCTGCATTGTATCTTTATGACAACACCATAAACCTTTATTCCCACTTCCTGGATGACTCAGATAACATTCTAGAGAATATCACTGATGAAATCATATAACCATATTGACTAGTAGGTATTTGGAAGGAAGGAAGCAAGCAAGCAATAAAACACAACGAAGAGCCATTCTCCATAGGATTCCAACCTATACTTAAGTTGCTGAAGATGCAGTGAAACTACACATACACACCACGTAGTTGATAGCAGGGATTTAGTGGGCGTTGTCTGCATAATATAGGTGCTAGTGTACAGATAACAGAGCTCCTGAATGTTGCTGTGAGAATTTCTTTTTTGTAGGCAATGTTGTTTAACATCCATGCTAATTTAAAATAGAGGCTATGGCTTTTTTTTGTAAATTTTATTTGAGTTTTCACAAAGAAATACAAATAAAATATCTTTTTTGAAAGTTACGTGATCCCGGGTTACATTTCTTTGTACAGACACAAATTCAATTTCATGCTCATTTTTATGTTCTATTCCATATCTTATTACTGTTTTACATTTTCTACATAGCTTCTCCCCTCTTTTAATTTTCTCAGTTTTATTTTAATTATCTCATCTCAATTCAAGTCATTATATTTATGCTTTTTGTCTGTCCTGTTTCAATTTCGCATTATCTTTTTTCATTAAACAAAGTTTCTCCTGTAGTTGCTGATTGGAGTATGACACCTTTATATCTTTTAATTTTATCCATTTAACTCTTATTTAAGCTTCAATATATACCTTAAAGTTATAACATTCAATATAATACATAACTTCCATTTTGGTAAATTCTTAAAATACACACTATATTCTTAAAAAAAAAATTATAAATATATGTAGTTAAAACAACACATTCTATTCCAATTCAATTCTATCATTAATGTTAATATTCATTAAAATCTTAACTGCTTTAACATTACTTTTCAATTAAATATCATACTTCTATGGGAACAGTTATAAGCTTTCCATAATTAATTCCCCCTCCTCTTCACTTATATTTTATAAAACATTAACTAATTAAAATGTTTCCGTCCCTTCCTAATTCAATTCTCTCATTTATTTTATTTCATTTGTTTTGTTAACAAACATTTCACTAGAATACAATAACTATTTTATCCCTCATTTTAATCATACATTGTTTCCAATTTTCTAAAAAATATTTCTATTACTAATGTAACAATACAATCTTATGTACCTTTACAGAATCCCTTTTTCAGTTAAATTTTCACCCATTATCTCTACATAGGCCCTGTTTCTCTATATCTTGCTCAGGTCCTTTGTAACTTCGTTTCCTTTCCTTCTTCCCTCTCTTCTCTCTCCCCTTTTTACCCCCTTGTCTCTCTGCCTCTATTTCTCTCTTCTGTATTCTTCTTCTGTTGCTTTCCAATATTATACTTATTTTTTGAACTATTTTTCTTTTCTTTGGTTGTTTTTTTTAAGTCTTAAATTCTCCATTCTCTTTCCCCCCTTTTCTTTTTCTTCCTCACATAGAATTACTTGTTCATTAAAGATGGCTTCTTCTTTGTCCTAGTCTTCTTGTTTTGCAGGTGTTCCTTGTTGTTGCTCATAGTTCCAAATCTCCATTTCTAAGAATTGAAAAACGAAGCCAAAAGAACCTCTCTCTTCTTGTGCATCTTCTTTGTACTTTTTAAGTTCCATTTTCAATTCATCCAGAAGTAGTGCCATTGTATAAATTTTTAAACAACCACCCGATTGATTTTAGTCATTCAAATGCAATAACCAAGAATCCAAAGATCACCAAATAAACCAAATGCACGCAAACTGTTTCTTTTTGCTTTTTTTCACTTTCTCTTCCTGGGGTTCTACTATTTAATTGCCAAGTTTCAGTTAAAATGTATCTTTTAGAAATCTTATTGAAGTTTTACTGTAAATTCCTTTTAATTCTAGACAGTCTCCTCCCTTTTTTCCAGATCCTGCCCTTTTATTCTTTTTCTCTCCTTTCCTGCTTTTAAAATTTTTTTAGCGTCCAGAAATCTTTATTATCCCTTTGACATTTTATTTTATTTTCAGCTTAATTGCCTGTTGATGTCAAAGCAGATTTTTTTTTTCTGATTTCTTATTTAAGTCTCTTAGTTGTCAATATAGGGAAAGGGATAGAAGAAGAAAAAATCCAAACCTTTCCCTTTTCACTTTTCTTCGCTGCTTCAGAATCTTCTTTGAGAACAATGTTATTTTTTTTTTAGTTTAAATTCCAGGGTACCTTAGTTGTTGCTTTTGCAATTTAACCCGGTCAGTCAGAACTTTCACTTGTTATCTTCCTCCTGCACATTCTTTTCCGGTTGAGTTCTTCTTTGAGGTGGCCATTTCTGACCACCGCTGCAAACGCCTTCGGGAAAGAGAGTAATGGCCAGCCCCCTCTTCACCACCTCTACGGGGTGGCTTAGCCCTGAAACCAGCCAGCCCGGGGCGCTCCAGCAGCCAGCCCAGACCGAAACTGCACACGATTGCAGATTTCTGTCTGTCACCGAAGACGCTCAAACCAGAAGCCGAGGCTATGGCTTTGACACAGAGTACTTCTGCACCAACATTTTGTTTGGTTAACTTCAGTTATGGTTGTAAAGGAATAGTGGAACTTGAGGTCTGGCATTTCTCCATTTGTGAAAACCATCACTTCACCTCACCACATGGATTATTTTCTCACCCTGTAGATATTAATATGGTGTGTAGTAATGTTTAAGTGGGTGAAGCTTTCTCAGTCCTTGGTACAAATTAGAAGATTACATTCTGTTTGATTTTGATTTGGGGAGAGAAATACCCTTTAGATTCCTAGTGGAAATCTAATGATGGGAGATAATAACCCAGTTGGTTCTTCTGGATCTTTTAGCAGTGTTCCTTACCATCAAAGGTATTTTTTTGGATTACCTAGCCAGGTTTGGTTTAGGAAGAACAATATTCTACTGGGTTCAATCTTTTCTAGCAGAACAATGTCTATGATAGATCTTGAGGAACTGATACTCTAGGCGTTGGCTATTTGTCTCCCATGATAGAAAATCATTAATGGGTCATCTGGAGGACAAAGCTGGAGCCTTAGCAATGTAACAATAAAATTCTGTTTCTAATCCATCTGTAAAATCCAGAGGAACACTGGAAATCTGGAATAGGAACAGTATATAACAAGTTGAACCTTCATTTTAAATATTTGGACTTTCAGAAACACAAAAAATATCTCTCCAAAAATTCCCTAGTCAATTCAGCAGCTGTAATATAAGAAGACTCACACTACGATGGATTGGTACCTGGGTCACAGAATTAGGAATAAATAGATAATTTTTACATCAGAGAGGCGTTCAAAAACAGGGATCCAAATTAAAATAGTTTTACATTTTCTTATATTGTTCTGGTGAACAGTTTGATGGCCTGTTTTGCTGAGGTTACATTCACTGTAAGCAAATACAACATGATTCAGTTAATGTACATTCTACGTAAGGTTGGATCTTCCTCTGTAAAATTTCCACCCATTTATTTTTAACCTACCCTTTGGAGTTATAATCCATGAATCCCCAAACTCTTCCCTGTGACAGTCCTTCAGGTATTTGAAGTTGACTATCACGTCTTCCTTTAGCCCTTTCTTCCTTAGGTGAAATGTGCCCAGTTGTTCTGACCCAAACTCTTGTCCAATAAAACAAACACAAACCAAAAGGAACAGAAATCTTTTAATGATTCTTACGAATCCCCGGTTAAAAGGCTGCTGCAAACTGATTAACTCTGATAAGCATGAGCCTTGACAAAACTGTGCGAGGCTGCCAAAAATAACAGATAAGTTTACCTAGAAATATTTTACAACACAAGAGTCTTCATACCAACTAAGATATTGCAATGTCCACAAGGCTCGAGTTTCAGAACCTCTTTGCTTTCTGCAAAGAACATCTGATTCACAGCTGGCTTTTATCTTCTTGAAGGAGGGTCCATTACCTTGCAACCTTACTCCCGAGTCGCCCATGCTGCAGCAGCTGCTCTTTCCTACAAGCAGCCCTGCGCTCATGCGCACTTGGCACAAGCTCCTCGGGAACCTCCTCATCGCTGCTGCCAACCCCAACAATCTCTGAAAGCAGCAGTCCACTCTCTAATGGTCCTGGCCCCTCATCTGAGTCCTCGCTCTCCTCAGCCATCCGCACCTGCTGCTGCTGATACATAATGTGGGTTCCAGACTGATGAGCTGTATTCGAGTATTGGTCTAGCAAATGTTTTGTATGCTGTAGTTATTATTGTAATATTACCAGAGAAAAAGCTACGTAAGATTAGGTTAACAACTTGTTATAACTTGGTTGTAGCAGCCTTAATAAAACAAAAAGGAAAGGAATCAGATATTTTTTATTTACCCACACTTATCGGCAATCAGTGCTTGGAAATTTTGAATGCCTTCATCACTGTATTTCCTGCTTAGTTTGCTTAGGGACAAATATTAAAAATGTTCTGTTTAAGTTATTTTTCGCACTAAAGGAATCAAAAATATCTTTGCAAAACTTTGGTGTCCTAGTTAAAGGAAGTTAAAGATTAATGAGGCGGGAAAGAAATCTCTAGAAGCATGGTGTTTAAATTGGATGTACAAATATATAAGTCTCCCCCCTTTTTTTTTTTTTTTTTACAAATCCATGTATTTTAGAAAGATTGGCTGGAGAAAACAATTTGGGGATTGGATTTGTCAGTCATCCTTCTGTTTAGATACAGAGAGGTCTCATTCAGTAATAAAACATATCTGTTCAAAGCTGTCTCTTCTGCGGCACAGCTTCCTTGCTCTTTCTAAATGTAGAGTAGGACTTTTAGCAAAACAAATTTGAGAAGTTCTCATTAGGACAAAACACATGTTCACAAATGACAACAACTTGATACTTTCGAAAAGCCAACTTGCTTCCTAGGCTGCATAAAGAGAGGGATAGAATCAAGATTACATGAAGTGTTAATACCACTTTATAATGCCTTAGTAAGGCCACACTTGGAATATTGCATCCAGTTTTGGTTGACACGATGTAAAAAAAAGATGTTGAGACTCTAGAAAGAGTGCAGAGAATAGCAACTAAAATGATTAGGGGACTGGAGGCTAAAATATATGAAGGATGGTTGCTGGAATTGGGTATGTCCAGTTTGATGAAAAGAATATTAGGGCCGACATAATAGCAGTGTTCCAATATCTCTGGGGCTGCTACAAAGAAGAGGGGGTCAAGCAGGGCTGGGATTCTACCTGGTCAGTCTGGTTCTATAGAACCGGTGGTTGTGATTCTGCCCAGTTCAGAGAATTGGCAAATTGCTGCCCCCCGCCTCTTGCCCCGCCTACTCATTCCTTACCTGGCATGCGCACCATCCAACTTGCCTGCTAAGTTGCTATTTTTCCTTTTTTTCCCCCTGACCATCAGTTGTTCTGCTGTGCCGGGAGATTTAGATTAGCTAGAAAGCAGAAAATTGTTGGATCTAAAAGCAGAGCTGAACCTTACTTAGGACTGAAGCTTCTATGTTTCAGTGCAGACTCAGGTAGCAGATGGGAGATAGATAGATCTCTAAGTGAATCTGTGATTCTGTGAGCAACTCAATCTGCCTGCCTGCTTTGCCTGATTTTGGGTAAAAGTTGCTCTTTTTTTAAATAAAAAATTCAATATTTTTTTATATTTACAATATTTACATATAAGCCATGCCCAGCCAGTCAGGTGACCACCAAGCCACATCCATTCAGCAAGCCATGCCCACCTAGTCACATGACTATCAAGCCACACCCACAAATTAGGCCATGCCTACAGAACCGGTTGTTAAGAAAATTGAATCCCACCCCTGGAGTCAAGCTATTCTCCAGTTAGAACCATTAATCAGTTGAACAACTTGCCTCCAGAAGTTGTGAATGCTCCAACACTGGAAGTTTTTAAGAAGAGATTGGACAACCATTTGTCTGAAATGCAAAACTTAGTCACCAAACCGGTAGTAACACTGGCTGAATCCCACCCCTGCTTACAATGGAATTCCAGTTCCAATGGTGGTATTTTAGATTATTTTTAGGAAAGAGGAAGAGAAGATAGGACTTGTTCCAAATTGATATAGATTTTTTATGAATCAAAAGAATCAGTCTTATGTAGTTCTAGATTTAGGAGGTACACTCAGCTTGAGTGTATCCATTATTTTAATGCAAGGGTCTTCAAACTTGGCAAGTTTAAGACTTGTGGACTTCAACTCCCAGAATTTCTGAGCTAGTGTGACTGTAAGAGGAATTCTAGGAGTTGAAGTTCACAAATCTTAAAGCTGTCAAGTTTGAAGACCCTTGTTTTAATGCATTTCAGAGATTCTCAAAGCCTTTAACTCTTATTTTGCAAAGAGCACCATCTCCATTTTAGATTGAAGAGAAAAATTTCCTTCGTTTGCACTTACTTTTTAAATCCAGCCCTTTTTTCTAAAAGTTTCAAACCCTCTCTGTTTCCTCTGGTGCTATAATATATTGGCAGCACTTAAATTAGGTGGGAGATAATAACTTTCACTGCCTGCTTTGAAACAGCAGACTCTTCTAATCAGAAACAGGAATTGCACCCCCCATATATCTTCAAGATTAATCAAATCCAATATTATGTTTAATTTGATCACAGGCATTGCTACATCGTGATTATGTGCAACAGAAAGATAAGGGTGTTTATTCAGCTGTGCCTTTACTATTTCTTGTTCTATCGGCAGGCACTATTGAGGGGGTGATGTATGTATTGTGGATTATTTATTTATGGGCATAGAAATATTCCTTTCAGATTCCTTTGACTTTGGGTATGTTTCCTCTGGTTTGAGCTGGGAGACTTGTCCCAGTAAGCATTTTCAATTTGTCTTCTGTCTACAACAGAGAATATAAATATCCTCCTATAGAGAGGATACATAGATGATATTTTTGAAAAAAATATATAATTAAGTGACTTGTGTTGTTTATGAGCGTGTGCTCATAAGCTGTAAGTCTCTGTGAATTTTACTTTCAGACACGGTTATTGTGTGTTAGGTATGCATGCACTTTAATCTAGTTGAGGAGTCTCCAACCTTGGCAACTTTAAGACTTGTGGACTTCAACTCTCAGAATTCCTCAGCCAGCAAAACTGGGAGTTGAAGTCCACAAATCTTAAAGTTGCCAAGGTTGGAGACCCCTGATCTAATTGATTGATTCAAGTCTTGCTTTCTGGTACAATACAGGTATTCCTTGACTTACAACTATTCATTTAGTGACTGTTTAAAGTTACAATGGCACTGAAAAAAGTGACTTATGATTGCTTTTCACACATGATCATTGTAGCATCCCTGTGGTCTTGTGTTCAAAATCTTGTGTTTGACATGGTTTGTATTTTTTCCATTTGTAAATCTTCGCAGCTGGTTTCTGACAAGTAAACTCAATAGGAGAAGCCAGATTCATTTAACAACAATCTTGTTTAGGATTGAAAAATTTGGGCTCTATTGAGATTTTAAATTGAGGACTACCAGCATTCAGATAGTTGAGAAACGTACTCATCAGGAAGAACATATTCTCAATCTGGATTTTTTTCCCCTTTACTTTAGAAGGGGTGATTAATATTCATCAGTCCAAAAGTGTTTCTTTACCACAGATAGCTTGATAATTGGAAAAGTTGTGCTGATGTAACAAATTGGCCTCTTCAGAGATGGAGGCCAGATTTGGTTGGTCTGATTTTACAGAATATTTTATTTGATCATAAAGTATGCCTTAGTTTTGACAGCATTCACAAAGTCAGTGAAAATCTTCAGGATTGTTCATTGAATTATAGGGCTTTAGCTGACACTCATTTGTGTCTTCTAAACTACATTGTGAGTAGAAATCCAATCAATTCAATTAACCTCTGAGATCAGATTAACTTAATCTGGTCTCAAACCTCTGATGCAGGAAATTCTATAGTGTAGTGTCCAGAGTATTGTTTTATAGTACCAGCATTTTTTGTTATTTGTTTTGTGAGGAAGTAGATATCCTTGAATCAGATCTTGCCAGGTCTAATCAGTCTCTTCAAATGGCAGACTTCTTTGACAGCTACCTCAGCTAAACAAGATTCTCACACAATCTTCTTTAATAAGATTTATTCAGATCTAAAGAACAGTGTTACAAGAATGCTAGCAATAGAACTATTTCTAATCTACAGCAGATTTACCCCATAATAGTTTAAAGTGGAGATATGTAAATAGCTATTCTGTGCATCAGTGACATCTTGGTGATTTTCACTGGTAATAGAAGAGTTTGTGGGTGGCTCTTTATAAAACTGGTTCTTGAAATTTGGTCTTTGAACCAACCACTACAACTTCCCAATAAACTTAAATGAAGCACTGGTAACTGGACCAGACCATTTTTAGCTGCTATAAGCCCAGTTTAGCAAAGGGGGAAAAGTCCCAATATGTCACGTGACACCACCATGATGACCTGAGTTTGACACCTGTGCTGTAGATTAAGATGCTGCCTCTGACATAACTTGTCTCCTGGTTGGTTCCCTGTTTTCCCACAATTTCTCATGGTTCTTTTGGAGCACTTGGGAAAGTTGAGTCTTTGAAGGAATTCTTGTTTTAGCTTTCCATGTATGATCAGAGAATAGTATTAGGAGATATACAGTTGTATGCTTGATCTTATGGGAATTGTTCCCATAAGGTTCTGCTTTGTCTTCATTGGGGACAGAGCTTAGGCAGTACAATAAGCTGCTACAGACAGGTCTTCCTCTCAAACTGCTGGCTACAAACTTAGCAGAAACTTCCCGGACACTTGACATAGCATACTACTATTGGTAGCATCTTCGCCTGCCTTTGCCACAATAGTCAATATACTTCTGTTTTAACTCTTTATGGTTTCTGATTTTTCTCCCATTCTTCCTCTATTATTCTGTAAACTCCAGGCAGTGTATTGTAACATCCACTTTCCAGTTTTTTGCCTTATCAACAAACATTAAGTCTTTGTTGTTGTTCTTGTTATTATTGTTGTTGTTGTTGTTGTTACATACACAATAACATGAAATCACAGTTGCTTCTTTTGTTGATGTGGCCTTCTTGCCATCTTCTTCCCAAGAATGTACAATGTCATAAGACAGGGGTGTCAAACTGGTGGTGCCATGGGCCGCAGGCCAAATACGTCGCACACAGGCCACACCTACCCCGGCTCCATGAAGGGAAAAACATTGTGGAATGTCATGTGAGAGCAATGTGACGCCGCAAGTTTGATACCCATGTCATAAGGTATTGATAGAGTAGATGTGTAGCTTTTACAATTGTCAGATGGAAGTTTTGTCAATGTGCAGATTTTCTAACAAGGCTTTTTGCGTAGCACCCAGTTTGACAATAACCATTGGGAACACCACTGCTGGTTTATGCTATAATCTTTCAAAGTTGATTTTCGAAGCTCAGTCCTTTGAGATCTCCAGTTCTTTGTCTTTTATTCTATTATCCCCAGATATTGCCACATCAATTATACTCCATTTTTCTTTTCAACCCTAATTAAAACTGGTATGTTCTGTGCCAAGACTTTATCAGTTTGTATTCAGAAATCATACAATATTTTAAGCTCCTCGTTTCTGACTACTTTTTCAACTATAAATTCTTACTAATTTTCATTAGTGGCACATGATAATGTTTGCATATGTTTCAGTTAATAATTTTGGTGACTGTGTATGTTGTTGTTTATGATCAGTTTGTATGGTCTAAGAATGTTAATATTATTAACATTAATATTTTTTACATTTATTTGTATATTTAATATAATAATATTATCTATGTAATGTAACATACATGTATAAATATATAATATTTTTATATTTATTTCCCTTTCCTTTTCCTTCTTTTTATATTTTTATTTGGCAATTCTTAAATTTGCTCCGTTTATCTGTTTCTTCCTTTTATTAATATATTTGTGTGTTTGTATAAACACTCTATAAACATATACTCAGACGTAATTTTTCTTTTATCTTTTCTTTTTTTTCCTCATTATTCTTTTTATATTTTCATAATTATCCTGCATCATTGCAAAACACTTTAATAAAAATATTAGTAAGTTATTAACAATTTAAATTACTAAAATAAAATACACATAGACCCATGCTTAGTAACAGTACAAGGGAGACATTAATAAGTAATGGGCTTATGATCAAAATCTTTTGGAATAGCCTCTTTATGAAAGGAGAGATCCCAGTGGCATCTTTTTCTGCTTATTCAGCAAGGCTATGAAAACTGAGATGTCCAGAAGGGCTTTTGAAGTTTAAAGTCATTGTTGGCCAGGATGCCTAGTAGTAAGTTTAATAATTTTAGTAATTTATGTTACTTATTAATGTAAAGATGGCACACTTCCGTTAAAGATGGTGTCACTGATGGTAGCCTCGGTGAAATGCTCTCTAGTAGTTCTGATGTTTTCTATTTTCTTCTGTTGGTTTCTTGTGATTTTTCAATTGTTGTTTCTAACTTATGATTAATGATTGTTGCAGTTGTTAAGTTAGTAATACAATTGTGGGGTGAATCTAGCTTCCCCATTGACTTTGCTTGTCAGAAGATCACAAAAGATGACCACATTGGGACATTGCAGCCTTCATAAATACTTAGAATAGAATAGAATAGAATAGAATAGAATAGAATAGAATAGAATAGAATAGAATAGAATAGAATAGAACAACAGAGTTGGAAGGGACCTTTGAGGTCTTCTAGTACAATCCCCTGCTCAGGCAGGAAACTCTATACCATTTCAGACAAATGGTTGTCCAATCTCTTCTTAAAACCTTCCAGTGTTGGAGAATTTACAACTTCTGGAGGCAAGTGGTTCCACTAGTTAATTGTTCTAGTCGTCGGGAAATTTCTCCTTAGTTCTAGATTGCTTCTCTCCTTGATCAGTTTCCACCCATAGCTTCTTGTCCTGCATTCAGGTGCTTTGGAGAATAGCTTGACTCCCTCTTCTTTGTGGCAGTCCCTGAGATATCAGAATATTACAATTGTGTCACTCCTAGTCCTTCTTTTCATTAAACTACCATAGACATACCCAATTCCTGCGACCATTCTTTATATGTTTTAGCCTCTAGTCCCCTAATCATCTTTGTTGCTCTTGTGATGACCCAGGGTGAGATACAAAATAAACACAGTCACAAAAAACAGGTGAAGCCCCTTTTATTCCTTCACTTTGCTTCCAAACTCCAAATATCCTTGACTGGAGACAAAAAAATCCCATACAAGCAGTTACGAGAAGGAGGAAATGCCGTTTAAATTACAAAGAGTAAAAAAACAATACAAACCAGGCAAGATAAGGGCTTGAAGACATCCACAGATATCAGAACAAAAACTGGGAAGAATGCCAAACTCAGAGAGGAACAATAAACTAGAGATATTTCCACACTTTGTTTCCAGCACTCACCTCGTACGCATGTACTTCCTCTTATCCAGTTGCCACAGCTGCAGCCCATGAAGAGGATCAAGGCCCTCTCCTCCCCAGTGGACCATGTTTCTCCCTTATCCTCTCCTCCCTGCGTGCCCTAGGATGGAGAAGAGATGAGCCTGGGTCTACCCAGATGGCCTCTGCCCTTCCCCAGCCTCCTCCAGTACCTCCGGTGCCATGCTTCCATTCCATCGGCTGTTCCTCCTCTCCCTCAGAGCCAGTTTCCACCAGGGGCATGACAGCTTTTCTCTGGACTCTTTCTAAAGTCTCAACATCTTTTAAAATCGTAGCGACCAAAACTGGATGCAGTATTCCAAGTGTGGCCTTACCGGGGCATAATAAAGTGGTATTAACACTTCATGTAATCTTGATTCTATCCCTCTCTTTATGCAGCCTAGAACTGTATTGGCTTTTTTGGCAGCTGTAGCACACTGTTGGCTCATATTTAAGTGATTGTCCAAGTGTCTAGATGTTGATCATGTGAACATTTTTTCAGTATCATTCTATCCTATCCTGTCTTGTCCTTCTTCTGTTCCCAAAATCTGGCATTTATAGGGATGCCCTGTGTATGAGTGTGTTACTTTCAATAACTTCTACTAAGGGGCAACTTTCTAATCAGGTTCTGAAATTCGAGTTTTAATGGAATGTATATCATCAAATATAAACTAGTCACGTTGACTGAATTTTCAGCAAAAGGGAAGCATCATAAAACTACATGAACATTATATTGTTGGTTTTACTTCACTAATAATAGTTAAATAAATTAATAGAACTTAGAGCAGCCCTCATATAGAACACATTGCAATGGTCCAAATGAAATGACTGGAGCTTATTAACAAATCAGTGGTCTTAGAAAATATTAATTTTAAAATGAGAACACCATAACAAATTATTATTTTTTAAAAGTTTGTTATCTACCTGATTGCTAGCTTCATTTTGGTGGCAAGATGAATAATGGGGAAAACACTCATGTGTATGTTATGGCAGGCCCCATTTTGTTTATTATTTGCAAGTTTGTTAATACAAAGTTTGGAAGAATAATGTGGTCTATAATGTTCAGAATTTATTGTTATATTAAAAACTATGGATTCAGTGAACCATGGGATACTGCAAAACTTATTAATCTTCAAAGAAGACCATTTTCCAGATTTATAGATTGGTTCCTTAGTGATGTAATAGAAATGCTGATCTAATTTATTCACTGTGATTAATATTTAATTCTGTGTTTAAACATTGTTTAAACTTGTATTTTAACAAGTTTTCCCTTTTTCTTTTTCCTCCTTCCTCCTTTTTTCTTCTTCAATCTGTTTTTAATTGTTCTTTTTATTTCTTCTTTTCTTTATTTTAAAGCAATAAACACAGGCACACTTTTTTCCCCTCAGCTTTATTCCCTAAGCCCATTTCACATACTATCTTCCTCATTGTCTTCTTCGGAAGCAGGTAGCAAACTATATAATTCTGATATAACATTTTAAGGTCCTGCTTAAGAAGCATTTATTACTTGCTCAGAAAGCCTAACATTTTAAGGATCTTGAATTTTTATGTGACGGTACTATAAAAGAGAATTCAGATATATCCAATCTAGCAAACTAAATTATATAGCAATTGGATTTTTGTTGTAGAAACCCCTTTTGGATTTAGGTATAAATTCTGCATGTAAAATCTTTTAAATTCCAAAGCCCTTTTTTAGTCTCAATTTTGAAATAAAATAGAAATGGGTTATTAATAGAATCAAAAGGGATTTGTCTAATTTAAGATTAAGGCACATATTTTTCATATTGAAAAAAAATGCCTTGAAATAATATTTTTATATCTATTTTGGCATATTTTCTTCTGAGAAAATGTTTAAAGATTTTTAATCTTCATATACAATTTCCATGAATGTACATTGTTAAAAGATTCTATGAAATATTCGTACTGTTTGATCAAACATTTTTAGGCATAGCATTGCCAGTGAGAATGAAATGAAATATATTTTATTTAAGACAAAACTTTCATGCCCTGCCACAATTTTTTTTTCTCCCTCCATCTAAGGGATTACATTCCCACATATAAACTACTGCAATACCTGGGACTACCCTTGTAAACTACTGGTCAAACATGTGGCAGCATGAGCATTTGATGAATACGGGTAGTCCTCAACTTACAACCACAATTGTGCCCAAAATTTCAGTTGCTAAGCAAAACAGTTGTTAAATGAATTCTGCCCCATTGTACCACTTTTCTTACCACAGTTAAGTGAATCGCTGCAGTTATTAAGTTGGGAGCGTGACTGTTAATCTGGCTTCCCCATTGACTCTGCTTGACAGAAGGTCACCAAAGGTGATCACATGACCATGGGATCCTGCAACCGTCATAAATACCAGCCAGTTGCCAAGCATGTGAATTTTGATCGCACGACCATAGGGATGTTGTAATAGTTGTTAAGTGTGAAAAAATGTCAAAAAAAATTTCAGTGCTGTTGTAACTTTGAATTGTCACTAACTGAACTGTTTATAAGTCAAGAACTACCAGTACTACTTGGTATATGTCAGTGGTGGCTAACCTTTTTCGGCTCCTGTGCTGATAATTGTGCATGTGCTCTTCCATGCATGCTTGCGTGCCAGCCCCCAGAAGGCAATGTGTGCTGGCCCCCACTCACCCCTGTGCATGCGCATGTGACCCCCGCAGGTGCTGCGCATCTCTGCGTATGCGCGTGTGTCTCCTGCGCACCCCCGTTCCCCTGCGCATGCGTGCCAGATACCCAACAATCAGCTGTCGGGAAGTGCCGGCGCATGTGTATACGCACTGGGGCTCTTCCGGGTGAGCTCTCACATGCTGGCAGAAGTGGCTCAGTGTGCCACTTCTGGCATAGGTTCACCAACATGGGTATATGCCAATTAGATTGCAATCCAAGATTCTGGTGGTCACATATTAAGCTCTACGTGGCACAGTGCCTGGTTGTTTTCAGGATCCATATTTCTGATTACAATTGTCCACCTGATAAGACTGAACAAAGCACTATATATTAAATAGTCCATTTTGTGGGATCTAGGAAATATGTCGTAGTGTTACCACCAACTCTCTGGAACAAAATTCCCCCAAGATCTGTACCAGCCTTGCCATTATTTAAAGGAGTTCTTTCTTCAGAGCTCAATAGGAGTCTACTACTGTGAGAATTATTGTTAATGACAACACCCCACCCCGGGTATGATTACACCAGGGTCTGTGGGGATTCTCAGTCATCCAGGTCATGGTTGTCCCAAAGGTGCTTTTTTAAGAGGCAACTTTTCTTGGAAGATGTTTTGCTTCTCATCCAAGAAGCTTCTTCAGTTCTGACGCTTCTTGGATGAGAAGCAAAATGTCTTCCAAGAAAAACCAGAAAGTCTAGTTGCCTCTTGAAAAAGTTCCTACACCTATATTGTTTTAAATTGCTAAGTGTGTGTGTGTGTGTGTGTGTGTGTGTGTGTGTGTGTGTGTCAGTGGGGGGATTCAAAAAATTTTACTACTGTTTCTGTGGGCATGGCTTGGTGGGCATGGCAGGGGGAAGGATACTGTAAGATCTCCAGTCAGAGGTGGTATTTGCCGGTTCTCCGATCTACTCAGAATTTCCACTACTGGTTCTCCAGAACTGGTCAGAACCTGTTGAATACCACCTCTGGTGTGTCTGTGTCTGTGTCTGTGTGTAAGTGTAACTAAGGTGCTTCCAGGAAGGCCTTTGCTACTACAGAAAAAAAAAACTTTGTAATTTATCTTATTTAGATATTAATCCATTATTTCTTCTTTGAGTTTTGTAGTTGCATATAATTGTTTTGCAATTAATTCAGTTCAATGAATGTTTGATGAGCAAAAGTATACAAATGTGTTTAATAACTAAAACCAATGGGCATTTGCTAAATAGCCAAAAACGCCAAAATCCATTCCATCAGTAAAACTGTTACTGTTGTTCAAGAGCCCATTATTCTTAAATGCTCCTTGAATTATAAAAGAATTATCTATTAGTGCCACTAATTAATGTTTCTGAGAAAATAAAAATAAAATCATCTGCAAACTCATTTGTGAACCAAATTGGAAATCATTCTATCACATTATGGCTGTAAGTCAGCCAAAGCAATCCCACTAAAAATAGAAACTCGTATAAAAACATCAAACCCTTCATTGTCCTAATAAATATCAAACATTTTACTAAAGATCAACTCACTACAGGCAGAAGGCAGACAGTTTAAATTTATTTGAGACAAAAGGGCTTGAATACTGAGACAGAAACAGCATCTGTAATCCATATACTTTTGACAGGGTCCCAGAGCAGGGAAATTCCCTTTCCTCATTCAGCTGTTTGCACAGATAGTTTTGTACTCGATCTGTGTTGGAAACCTTAGCTATGAAGCAAAATCTTTCAGCACTCGTTTGGTGAGACCAGTGGTGGGATTCAAATTTTTTTAATACCGGTTCTGTGGACGTGGCTTGGTGGGCATGGTGTGGCTTGGTGGGTGTGGCTTGGTGGGCGTGGCAGGGGAAGGTTACTGCAAAACCCTACTCCCTCCTCATCCCATTAACCTGCTTTCCAGCTCCATTCTCCTGTGCAGGGCAACAAAAGAAGACCCAGCTGATCAGCTGGGACTCAGGAGGCAGAGAATAGATGGGGGCGGGGCCAGTCAGAGGTGGTATTTGCCGGTTCTCCGAACTACTCAAAATTTCCGCTACCAGTTCTCCAGAACTGGTCAGAACCTGCTGAATACCACCTCTGGGTGAAACAAAGAAAAAGGTCAGGGATAAATTATTTGTTATTTGTTTATTTGTATCTCACATTTTTTTTTATTTTTGCAAATAAAAGTGGCAAGCATCCAACACACCTTCCTCCTCCTCTTTTCCCCATAACAACTCCGTGAAGTGAGTTGGGCTGAGAGAGAGAGTGAATAGGGCCCAAAGTCACCCAGCTAAGGGGTCTCTAACCTTGCCAACTTTAAGACTTGTGGACTTCAATTCCCAGAGTTCCTCACCCAGTTGAGGAACTCTGGGAATTGAAGTCCAAAAGTCTTAAAGTTGGCAAGGTGGGAGACCCCTGACCCAGCTGGCTTTCATGACTGAAGCAGGACTAGAATTCCCATTTCTTGTCTGGTGGCTTAACCACATTAGCTCATCATATCTCGGTTAGGTGCTAAAACCAGAGAACAGTGGACAGGCTCCTTGGATAATACCAGCCTTTCAGAGAGGCTGAACTCTTAACCCAGAGTTTCAAGTAATAGCATGCATGTAATGTAGTGTAATTGTGGGAAATTAAAATTGTGGTCCTTGGCAATCTGAAGTGCTTTGAATGCTATTGCCGGATCAACCATATTTTTTTTAAAAAAAGGCCTCCAGAGAAGGCTTTTGCAAGAGGCATATTTGTGTGGAGGGAGGTCACGCATGTCACGCATGGGCAACTCTGTCATGCAAATGTCACAGCTTCATGCAAGTGTGCAATGACAGCCTGAGCATGACACCATTGCATGCAAATTGCCATGTTGCTGTTTCAGTTTGTTAGGGGCGCTGCTGTCACTTCTTGAAAAGGCATTATGCTCTTCAAAACCAAAGACTCTCCTTGGCGTGAGAAGGAGGGAAAGTAAAAGCGAATGACGACTGAAATATGTGAAACAAGATCTGTATAATCTGATTTTTATGAGGCCAGTAAAAGGAAACAGCATAGCAGGAACACATGGAGATGGGGACATAGCTAATGCAAAGAGGATTTAATTGTGCATAGGTGAATTATTTCTTTCTGAACTGTACCTTAATCGTTAGCAAGAATTATGTAGCACCTGCTATTTTTCTAAACACACACATGTATTTCCCTTCCATACTTTTTATAGTGAAAGATATTCATAAGGCAATTATTAAGTGTTAAAACTAGCTACGCACCAGAGGTGGTATTCAGCAGGTTCTGACCAGTTCTAGAGAACTGGTAGCAGAAATTTTGAGTAGTTCGGAGAACCAGCAAATACCATCTCTGACTGGCCCTCACCCCCATCTATACTCTGCCTCCCGAGTCCCAGCTGATTGGCTGGGTCTTCTTTTGTTGCCCTGCGCAGGAGAATGGAGCTGGAAAGCAGGTTAGTGGGGTGGAGAGGGAATGGAGATTTTGCAGTATGCTTCCCCTGCTACGCCCACCAAGCCATGCACACTAAGCCACCCCCACAGAACCAGTAATTGAAAAATTGAATCCCACTACTGCTACGCACTATGTATCCTTCCCCAAGATTAATGCCATACATCCAATCATGCATTATGGTGTTTGGAATACCTGGCAGTATTTCTCTTGCCATACCTCTGCGTCTTGCAGTTGAAATCGGATGGTTAAAAAAACAGAAGATTTGTAGATTGGCAGATGGAGCTATGTATGGATCAAAGAGTCACATATTGCACACATTTCTGATTGGGGCATCTTCATTAAATGGGCCTTAATTGAGCAAAGAGGTGGGATGGACTTCTCAATGGGAAATGAGAGTTGAATGAAGTTGGTGAACTCCTCAAAAAAAAAAATAGATAGGTGAGAAATTTATTATCAAGCTCTTTAAAATGGGCATATTTGGGAAACCAGGACAATTGGATTGCTGGAAAGATTATGATTATACAACTATGAGGATAATTGTAACAAGTTCTTGAGAGCCTATCAGAGAAATTATGTTGATCAATTTATACCTAGCGTAATTTAACAGAGTTACTCTGAATCTCATTTCTCCCCTTCCCCGGACTAAGGAAATCTTTTCTGTAACAACCCAATTCTGTCCTGTAAAGCTCTTGTGTTGAATTTATGTTTTACCAACAAAGAAATAAAAGGAGACTAGCATAGACTATTTCAAGCTCTTTAGCTCTCATCAGCTAGCCATACCCTTCTGGGATTCAAACCCAGGCTACTTGCATATTAGGTAGATGTATTAATCTCTAAGCCACAGGCTCTCCTCCTTTTATCAGCTATACCAGGGGAAAGATTTTTTTGTCAGGACAACCTGGTCTACCCAATTATGGGACGGAGCATACTGCTTCCGTTTTTGCCTTTCAGCCCCAAACATAAATTCAGCACAAAAATAATTTGTTGTGAAAGTGACTGCCTGTGAAAGCTCCTGGATTGGGGCTTAAAGGCAAAAATGGAAGCAGTATGCTCTGTCTCATAATTGGATAGACCCAAAACCACTTAATGTAAAGCTCTCGCTTCCTCCTCCGTGTTCCACAGAATCTGTTGTCTGTCATATTTAAGTACAAAAGTCGGCGTGCTGAGCCATATTGTTCGTAGTAGGAGTGGCATGGCTTGCAAGGATTGAAAAGCCTGGAGCTATCCCCTTATACACCTGATTAATTAATGAGATCGCCAGGAGATTGCAGCCTTCGCTAATCTAGCCATCCTCCCCATAGCTAAATGTTTGCTTCTGATGAGATGAAAAATGCTTTCTATATTTACATTATGCGGAGTCCTTGTTTACTGGTGTTAAGTGGGTTGCTGGCGGGTGCACATTCAATATCCTGGGAATGCATCAGTATTCAGTCTAATAAGTACAATCCCTCCTCTTCTCTCAAGGTGAGTGTGCCTGCCAATGTGCGTGATGTGTCGAACTTATTGCTACAGCTGTGGATTCTGGAGATAATTGTTTTGACAGGCTCGCTGTTCATGGAAACCGTGGTAGAGCCCTCTGGTCTTCCCTTGTGTTTTCCTTGACGTTGCTCACTTGAGAAACACAACACATCCGTGTTTGCTAATGTCATCTTAACTTATTCTTCCCTTTGAAGAGTGAGCATATAGATAATGTTTCAGTCTTGGAGTGTTTGAAAAAGCAAATTAGTATAAGTTCAAGATGCATCTTTTCTGGCAGTGCTATTAAGGGCCTGAATGCTAGCTTCTACTTGACCCCAAGGTGTCTTGCATTATATCTTTTATTATTTGGAAAGGTACATAAAAGAGATCCCTTATGTAACAAGGTCAGGTTACACTTGTCAAATATCTTCAGGACCCTCCAGGAAGTAGCAGAATGTCTGTTTGGGCAAATGTAACTATCATTATTGAGAAGATGCTCTGCTTTTGGAAGTTTTTCAGGTATTCTTACCTATTTTGTCTAGTTGCTCTAACAGTATGTTATTCTTTTGTCTTTGATCAGGAGAGACCCTGAAGCAAACATTCACTGACACACAGAAGAAGGGATCTGAGCAGCATGACTGATTCATTTTATATTAGTAGGTAACTTTCTTCTCTTTTTCTGCTATTGATTTTATAAATGATCAAGCATAAAGCATTCAGAAATCTTCAGGTTGGTTTGGGACTAGATGTGACCAGTAATAGCTAAAACATTCTGAGGTGGCTCAGACTTATGACATAATCCCACAGACTCTTCCTGTAATTTTGAGGAAATCTCTTTTTCTCCTCACACGTTCCCGCCCATCCTAAAATATGGCAAGTGGAATAAGACTCTTATGGTCTTTCTTTCAATCCTTTTTCTATGTGGCACTTTAAATAATTTGAGCAGCAGCTTTAATTGAATCTATTATTATGATGTCACAAGCATCTGTTGCAAATTAACATTATATCAAAAGGATGACATGTGCAGTGATATGAAGCAAATATGTAATTAGCAGTTTTGTTTCTTATCTCCCTCCCTACTCCCTTCACCTTTATGAAATCTTTCTATTATGTTGATTGCGTTTTTACTGTACATTGTCTTGGGAGCTTTTTAAAAATAATTAGAATGTTTAAAATATGGCAACCACCATGCCTAATATAAGAACACTAGGAAGACAGGTAAGAAATGATTTGTGTGATCTCTGGTTTTATTTCATTCCTTTGGATCAACAACAACAATAGCACTGGATGTGGGGTCTCCAAAAAGAACCTACTGTCCCTGTCCTATTGTTTCTTTTTCTTTTTCTTATATGTATCCATTTCATGTATTCATAACTATGTTTATACTTATACCTGTTATCTTATAATCGCTTGACAAAATAAATAAATAAATAAATAAATAAATAAATAAATAAATAAAATAAACATCTGAAACCTTTGCCTGTTTCAGAAGTTAGTAAACATCTTTTGATGGCAGTATTAAAAAAATAGTGTGAAACAAATATGTACAGTAGTTTTAGTTTATTTTAGTGCATTATGGCAATCAGATTATCTATTATATTTTATAAATCTAAATGGAGATACCTTCTCTAAGTTAAAGTCTACCATGTTTCTCATATAATAAAGCCGTGTCTTTTTTTATTTTGAGCCTCGAAAAAATAGCTAGGCGGTCTTTTCGGGGGTGACTTAATTCCCCCCCTTGCATCTTCGGGCAGGCGGGCAGCGATGGCTTGGATGTTGACCTCGACATTGGTGGGGCACTTCATACTGGGGTCAATGCAGGCAGCACCATATCCGGGTGTGCAACAAAAGTACATCCTAACGGCAAGCCCCCCCACCATTCCCCCCATTCGCATGTTTTAATATAGGCCTTAATTTGGGGAAAGGGGCTTAATTTCATTTCATGCCTATAAAACATGCTGGGACTTCCTATTGGGGGAGGCCATATTGTTGGAGAAACAGGGTATCTATTTGCCAATGAATATTATTTTGGTAACTGCTTGCAGTATAATATGGAAATGCAGAGAGAGAAATAGACCAAGTGAGTTATCGGTTTAGAAGTGTGAATCTCACACTCAAACTGATTCATAATTCATACACTGTCACATTTTTTTTCTGTTTCTGAAAAAAAGTTTTTGCTAAGGATTTTGTTGTGAATGTATTGGATAGAAAGATGCATTGTATTTGATACTTTTATTTTTTTTTTTCAAAATTATCCATGTTGCCTGCATTAATTTTTTGTTAATTAAAATATTTTATTGGCAAACTGAGTTTCTATATAGAAGAAGAGCAGAATTCAGATCTACCAAACAAATAAGCTAAAATCTACAGGCAAAACAAATACTTTCATACCACTCACCGATTTATGGTTAATGCCTCAAAGCACATTTCTGTTTCTGCACAACAGCATTGTTCTGTTTCAAAATGAACACAAGTTTTTGCCACATCTGGTGCACACCTCTGTATGTGTCTACCTCCCCTTCCATTTTTCATATAGTCATTCTGATATAACACAGAGAACTAGATATGATTCAGCTGAAGGGAAAAATATAAGTATCTTCACTGAATTTCTTTCAGCAAATTTACATTCTTGAAGGTTTTTGGAATATCATTAAAAAAAACACTTCCGGTTGAAATATGATAGTGTTTTGGAAAGTTTTCTTCTAGAACTACCCAGGGGAGAAGGAAGAAAAAGAGAAGGAAATTGTTACTGATGCAGAGCTAAGAGGCTATAGTATCATTTAATGAATTTGATTTCTGTATTTCTGGAAGTCTGAAGCAGGCTTTGGAGCCCCGGAATAATATTCATGCATAGTTGGTGTTCCTTAAGGAATAAACAGGATTCATGGGACGTCAATGATGTTTGCAAAGAGAAATTTCATCTAGTGTATGGATTAAACCTTCATTTTATCTATCTGGATGGTGATAATTGTGCAGAAAGGTTAAAAGTTGTAATATATTCCAGAAAGGCAGATATAATTGGAAATTTGGCCTGCAAGGTATTAAATAAATGAAAAAGGTTACATGTTCTATATATCATTCATATATATATATATACATATATACAGAGAGAGAGAGAGGGAGGGAGAGGGAGAGAGAGAGAGAGAGAGAGAGATGCTTGAAATTATGATAGACACCCCAAAATGATGATTTATGATGGGGTGTTTTGGGTTTTTTTGCTGGTTTCCAGACTTTTCAGCTAGACTTTTCTAGCAAAGCAAAATAACCCTCCCATAGGAATGAATGGATTCACTTTATGATCATGGGGTTTGCTTTTTAACCACAATGTTCACTTTACGATCATTACAACAACAACAAAAGTCATAAAATCGGTTCCATAATGCCTATGTTTCAACTTACAACCATCATGACCTACAATAGAAATTCTGGGCTGTGTTTTGTCACAAGTTGAGGGCTACCTATACATAACTGAAGATCTTACCGACAAGAATGAATATTGGAATATTGATGCAGATACAGAAATATTATATATCAGGGCTGTTTATCCGATATATTCAACTTTAATTGTACTCATTGATCAAATATAGGAAATGCCATATTTTTGTTTTTTTACTTGTCATTCCGCCACAATGTGAAAAAGAATTCACTCCAGCAATGTTAAGTGGCCTTAGTCAAATATCTTACTTCACCTCTGATTTTACGCACAGCAAGCATCTTTGTTCAACTTGAAATTTAATTTAATTTTAACCAGACCTTTTGCATCTATTTATTTTAAGAGAGAATAACAAAATTGGATCAAGACTTCACTTTAGACCAAATAGAAGGACAATTCTATGTCAAATATATACATTAATATTTCACGTCCTCTACATTTTTATGGCTCTTTCCCCTATTCTGGATAAGGCCAGAGCCAGAGTAAGCAAGGAAAGTCAAGGCAAAAGTTTTATTTATCTAAGCAGAAATATGTTTTAAAAAATTGAGATGATCACTGCACAATTGCAGACCCACTCCTTTGTATGTGTGTGGATGGCATACAGTTGTGAGTAACATTTGGATTTTTTCAAACACATATACACACACACACGGAACATCATGCACTGAAAGCAGGCCAAATGGCTGCTATTGTGGCAACTCAATAATATTCTATAAATCTGCAGCCTTGATGTGTTAGCTTGGGTGTAACAATAACTTCTATACCAAAGAATTGGGCAGGGAGATTAGAAATAAAATGTTTTTACTGGTGCAAAATGATAATAAGGTGATTCTTGGTTTAATTTGACTTATTTTGCTTTTTTGTGTCTATCTTTGCCAGTTCTATGGCAGTGTTTCAAGAGCTATTTTATCTGAATAAAAAGAGTTAATCTGTTATATTTCTTTCTACTCTGAAGCTCAATCAGGCAGTTTCATATTCAGAAAAATGCATTATTCTTTATTGACATACATTGCTTTGTTCAAAATTCCTTAATCACTGTCTCTGAAATTTGCCACGTTCTCCTCACAATAGGAGCTGCAAACTTTATCACATTCTGTTCAAAAACAAATAAAAGTTACATACACCTTTTAAAAAATACTTTTAAAGGAATGTTAGCTTGAAAAGTCTTTTACCAATTTCTGTGACTTCTCACAGGTTTGATTCTGTCATAACAATGTTGTTTACCTGTAAATTTTATTTTATTCTGCAAAAGGCAAAACATTAGGATATTTCAATAAATTTGAAATTAGTATAACATCTTTCTATCTTGCACAAGAAACAGACTTGAAGGTAGGAATTAATGCCAGGATAATTAATTGTTGGAAGCCTGTGGGTACATTTTCATTTTATAAAATCACTGCCTAAGATTTTGCCTAAGGTTTAACATAGTGAGATTGACCAGGCAAAAATTTAAGCTGTGGAGTAAATTTTAACAAAATATTTAAGAAATGCATGGGAATACAAATGCAACATCTGTCTGCCTCTCACTCTTCTTCCAGAATGATACTAACAGCTGAAATGGTGGTTTCTATTTTGACTGTTTGATCTTGAGAATAATGTGTTGCACAGGTGTGCTACATTTAATATACCAGGGCATAAATTCATATAAAAAAAAACTTATTTGGACTTGGATCCAAAATACCTAATAAACTTTAGAAACCATCAATATTCTCAAACACAAGCTAATAAAATAAGTGCTTGTCATCCTCTACCATGTCACCTTTGATACCACCCCAGCCCCAGAATAATATTGGAAGTAAGGTTGATTCACACTGTACCTACTTCCAAATGATTAGGTCAGTGTTGGCAAATCTTTCTTCTAGATTGACCTTTCTTCAGGTCAATCTTGGTAACCTTGGCAAATAATTCTGGAAATTGAAGTCCACACATCTGAAAGCTGGCAAGGTTGAGAAACACTGGATTAGGATTTCCTTTAATTAAAAGGGGAAAAAATAAAGTTAGGGAGGCAGGGAGCTCAGTTAACATTAAAAGTGGTATATGGGGCTCTATTGATATTCATAGATTCAAGGTGATCCTTGAATTTGTTCCTGAATTGTTCTGCTTCTGGTCTGTATCTATTTCCCATGCATTTATAAATCTGTTCCATTCCGGTACTACATTAATTTGTAGATTAAAATACAGTATATCTAAATAGTTGAAATGCTATTCATATTTAAATTAATATTTTTGTCTCATACAGAAGTGTGTATAATACCATGTTTCTCATATAATAAGGCCGGGGCTTTTTTTTTTTTTTTTGAGCCCCGAAAAAATGGCTAGGCCGTCTTTTCGGGGGTGACTTAATTCCCCCCCCCCCTTGCATCTTCGGGCGGGTGAGTGGCGACGGCTTGGATGTTGACCTTGGCATTGGTGAGGCACTTAGTATCGGGGTCAACACAGGCAGCACCATATCCGGGTGTGCAACAAAAGTACTTCCTAACAGCAAGGCCCCCCCTCACCGTTCCCCACCATTTCGCTTGTTTTAATATAGGCCTTAATTTGGGAGGAGGGGCTTAATTTCATTTCATGCCTATAAAACATGCTGGGACTTCCTATTGGGGGAGGCCGTATTGTTGGAGAAACAGGGTATGAAATATATTTTCTAAAAGATATTGAATATACATTTAAAACAATCTACATTTTTAAAACTTACTTCCACATGTCTCATTTCTCATATTGCTCTAAAAAGGTTGCTGCCTTCTGTGCATTTTGATAGATTTTTAATGCCTGAACTGCATTATCCAGTAGATAAGTGCCTCTTGAGACATGTTCATTAGTGCAGAGATTTGAATCAGATTACCCATAATGAACTGAAAAAAAGAATGGATTCCTCAAGTATCTTTGGAAAGAAAGGAACTGGTACTTTACTTTAAAAAGCAAACAGGATGGGGCCATTCCTTACAATTGCTGAGGACTTAAATAAGTATCTCTTCAAATAAGATATTGAGGTTATGATCTCTCCTGTACTTAGAACAGGGAACATGAACATTCCTTCGTAGCATAGCCACAATAACGTGTGGTTTATCTCGAATTCTGGAAATATACCAGTCTTGGAGTCACTTCTTGTCCAGTGGCAAAATGATTTTATTTAATTATACCAATTTTTCTTAACCCTGCCTACTTTACACTATCTGGACCTGAACTCCCAACATTCCCGAGCGATATTCATACACCAAAGTGTTTGATGTTGATTTGTAAAATTAGATTACTACATCAATTATTTGAATGAGCCCAACAAGACAGGTAGTTTACCTGAAGAATGTCCCTTCTTTTGAAAGGATATATCTGCAACAATTTGAGACAACAGTATAACTCCTGGATCAGTGAATCTCTGACAAAAATAGTGTGATGAATTGGTGGATCATGGGTTCTTTTTCTTCATGTTGGTGTGATGGATCAGGTCTGTTATCTTCTCAGGCTATTTTTGTCGTGTCTTCATAAAGCCTCAACTTGGGAAAGGAACTGATGGAGCTCTATTGAGGTCCCTGACTAGGACTTGGCAGTAAATCACAAACTTTCTGACTGGATATACTTGCTTCCTACAAATTATTAGGAGATTTGTGCAGCACTTGGTAATCTCAAAGCTGATAGTGGTTGATGTTTATGCCACTTAGGGATGAGAATTTCTGGTTCACAGCTTACTTTTCATAAGTACTTCTGGTCTTTCATACTTATCTCCAGTCACTCTAGCTATCAGGACTCCCTCTCTCTCTATGAATCTATTAGATCTTTAGATACTAATTTGATAGCTTTGGAAAAATTCCCTCCCCCTTTGTCAACTGAATCCAGTGTTGTAGCAGTAACAGTTCTCTGTCTGGAAAAGGAGCTGATACTTTCCATTCTTTAATCTTTACTTATCTTAGTTGCTTCTGAATGAAATAATATTCCATTCACTTAAGAACCATAGCGTTGTTTTTCCATGGAATTGGTAATGATTCATGGTCACAGATGTCAAACTAACGGCGTCACATTGCTGTCATGTGATGTTTCATGGCATTTTTCCTTTTCATGGAGCTGGAAGTAGGTGTAGTCTGCCCGTGATTTATCCAGCCCTTGGGCCGCCAGTTTGACACACCTGTCCTAGATCTTTCCACATCTTTATTGGCTTACTTCATGGATGTCCCACAAAGACACACCAATGCTATAATTGTTACAGACAGATTAAGATTTTGTTCACTTTGGGGTTGTTGTTGTTTTTACGAAGTAGTTATATAAGCCTACAAATTTCTACATAAATATTATGAAGTGCATGGGTTTCTTTTAATCAAATTGAAAAAGAATCAAAAATGGGAGACAAAAAGCAGGCAGAGGTGCCCTTCCAATTAAGTCTGAGTACTTCATTCTTAAAAATCTAAGTTCCAATCTCTATATATTTAGCCTTACTTGTGGTGCTAAATTGGGGTTGCCACCTTTTCTTAAAAACACTTCACATCTTTAATAGCTACATTGCAAGACAGGATATTAGAAAAAAAAAAGAACTGAGAAATGAGGAGTAGAGGAAGGAGGACACAGTTATTAAAATTACAGTTCTTATAAAACCAGCTGGAGTAGAAATAGTTATAGCTAGGCAAATATTGGAAGGTGGAGAGAAAACAAGTGCTGTTACATTAGATGGTTTTAATTTCTTATTTGTGCTATTTTGGAACAGTATCACTTGTTTTTTCTATTTTGTTAGATTATTTCTAATGCTCACCTCTTTCCCATTTTAATGTGTCTTTCCATCATATCTATCCCTTTTACAATTGTTTTCAATCCACAACTACTGTGTCCTAACAATGTTCTCACTGAAGTAGGTGCATCCCCAAATATTCAATTAAAGGCCTATGCTCAAAAGTTCAAAACAATCTTGCTTATCTACAATCCCACTGCAATTTTCTGTGCTTGCTTACATATATCGATCTGGATGTATTATTGTGCAAAAACCATTCTTTGTTTAACCCGAGTTTGTTTAACTAGATTTACTAAATAGGAATGCTGAGTCATATACAATGGTTTATAAGCCATACTGGTTGGGTTGATGTGATGAATTAAAGCTGTGCAACTTCAATGCCCAGCATTTTCCAGCTCACTGGGAAACATCCATCTTAAAATTGCTGAAGTTGAGAAACACAGCATTAAGGTAACAATAATATTATGACTTAGCATGTTGCGTGATTCCGGAATATCCCCTGGATTCTTTTTTTTATGAAGAAAACACAATGTATCATATACCAAACTTAGTTCTATACCTCCTTACCCTCCTCAATACCAATCCAATGGTTTTCGTTGTTTGCATATTCACTGGGAAGGCCTACAGCAGGAAAATCATGCCCAAGTCTATGTGAATTAGGATTGTAATAAAGTAGGGTCCTGCTCCCAGGAAAATCGGGGCACGTACAACTGTGGATATGGAGCTTTGGTGCTGCAGACAGTTGTCTTCAGCGGGGTAGTGCTTATTGCAGGCAGTGCCATGAAAATGATTTTTGAGCAAATGGGATTATGAACAGTGCGCTCAAGCATTGAGTTTTCCAGGTGACAAAGGAACTGAGGATGCTTGGGAGTTATGTGAAGGCCTAAGAATGCTTAGGACCTGGGAGTCTCCTCAGTACCTTTTCCAATAGGCCAAATATTAACGTTGAGCATATTCAATTAATAACCAGAATCCTTGCTCTGTGCTAGGGATGCTAAAACTGATCTCCCTCCACGACACAGGGGTGTTTCCCCCTGCATTGTCACCTGTGTGTTTCTTAATGACATGGGAACTAGTCTAAGTCATGTAAGCACCAGTTGCTCTTATTTTGTGCCGGAAATGCTGACCTGATTGTGTTGTAACAAGACTGGTGCCAAGCAGCCTCCATATGTTGCTTCTCAATAGCATATTAGATGAAGAAAAGTTGAGGATTCTTTGGAGGTCAGGTAGCTCCTTGCTGCTGTTATTGCACATAGTGGGTTAGGGGTGGGGGAGAAGAGATCAGCATTTACGCAAATATTGGAAACAAGTAAGGGTGCCATGCACCAGATTGTTCCAGGATGGCATTATCTCTCTTTTAAATCCTGAGGAATACACGTTTATCTCTTAAAATTGTCTCCTGAATTGCTTTGAAGAGTTAAAGACCCCAATCCCCTCACCACCACCCCCATGCATACTTTAGGACAAAGGAGAATAGCTTTAGTTCCGGGAAAAAAAGCATGACATAAATGGGATGAATAATGAATTGAATCTCAAGCATGTGTCTGCAACAAAGCTTCATTAAAGCTAGCAATATCATGAACTGTGAGATTTTAAATCCCGGGTGGCACGTGTGATACAGGCTGTGAGAAGATATCCTGAAAGCCAATCAGTGTCCTTCAGAGAAAGCAGTAGATTCATCTGAAGGTGCATTACTACTAAGCAGTAGAAATGGCAATTCTTTAGCAGAGGCCAATCGTTGTTGTTTTTTTTAGTTGCTCCTCCGTGTCTCTTTTCCATTGTTGGTAAGGTGTACAATGATCCCAGCTTGAGCTATCAGAATATTGCCTGTTCTTACTTCGTTTCCAGAGGTGGAGGTGAAATCATCAAAATTTTAAAATTATTTTGCCCATTGTCACAAAATAACAGCAAGGCTCCTGTAACCGGTTCTGCAACTAAGTTCTGCAAAATCACATGCCATCTGTAATGGTTTGCAGGAATTAGGAGACCGTGGGAGGAGCCATAGCCAGGGGGACAGTTAGATAATAGAGAGTTTAGCCTGCAAAAGGGATGTGGGCATAGCAAACTTCTCAGAAGGAACCCTCCCTGGTTTCGTGCTCTGTAAAGGGGACAGGCAAGAAATGTACCTTCAGATTTTCAGAATTCTGTTAATGTAGCCTTAAAAGAAAGTATAATGAGTTCATCTGAGCATGCTTCTTGTCTGGCCTACTTCTCAAGGTTGATACCATTAGAGGAGATAATGTCTTTATATTCTTGTTACAGACTAAGGGGGAAAGAAGGGTGAGGATGCATAATATCTTAACATCAGCCCCTAAAAGCATGCATTTTACTGCTAAACTCTGGTCCATACCTTAGCAACACCAACATCTGCTTCCAGGCAATATCTAGAGCTCAATCAATCCAAAACGATGTTGGCCTTTGACGCCAAAACAGTCCCAGCAGATCAAGTGTAAAGCAGATGAGGATGCTTGAATCCAAGGTACATTTGTACATTTAATTACCCCTTTCTAGCCTGCGGCTGTATCTCATGGCACAGCCCAAGTTGCTGTGTTAAATGGGAAAAGGAAATTATTATTTTTTGTAATATAATTTCGCTGGTGTTTTTTCTGTCATCCTATACTTCAGTTACAGTAAATCATGACACAGAGATGTTAGTGTTGGAACAGTAAGAGACATGTTTATTTGAGATGGATGCATAGTCAAGTAAGGAACTGAGTGAGGCTGAAATTCCTCACACTTGTGATCCTGTTGACATACAGTATGTGGTGAAAAAAGGCTTGTTTCATAGACAGCAAGAGAGAATGAGGAATCAAGTGATCCAAATATCTGCTCTAAGTTATTAGAACAGTAGATATCCTGCTTGATAAATCAGCAGGGCAGGAACAATAGAAAACTATGTTAGGCAAGGAGGGGAATAAATTCAAAGCAAAATTGAAGCAATATACTTTAAAATGTTTGAATATAATCCGTGTATACGTAAGATGGTGCACCAGAGACTCTATATACCCAGGATGAAACACAGATAATGCAGATATTATTTTTAATCCTTGTCTGGAATATAACTAGGCTGTTTTATTCCAAGCAAAGCTGGATTTAAGTGGAGCCAGGGCGGGGAGAATTAAAGGGCATCATTAACTGAGAGAGACAGAGGAGAAAGAGGGGGGAAAATATTGGAAAGACTGAATAAGTTGTGGGATCAGTTAGGCTGGGATATTGGCAGTGGTGGTTGCAATAGTAATGGAGGGAGGGAGAGAACAGAAGGTGTTGAGAAGATTAGTGTGGCTGGGCTGGTGCAGTGTGCCACACAGGGATATCAGCGGCGATTGAGGTGATAGAGAGATGAAGATTTCTTCCAACATATAAGTAACAAGAAAAAAAATCAAGAAAACAGTCAGTTCACTAAAGAGAGAAGACGGCAAGAAACTAACAGACATCAGAGTGGAAGCAGAACTGCTTAACTCATTCTTTGCATCGGTCTTCACGCAAAAAGAAACTATAACCCAACCTACCAAAACATAACTGTAACAGACAGACTAGAAATAAAAGTTAAAATAAACAAAAAAAAATGGTAAGAGAACGCCTGTCTGATCTTGATGAATACAAATCACCGGGATCTGACAGATTACATCCCAGAGTTCTAAAGGAGCTGGCAGGTATCATCTCAGAACTACTGCACCACATCTTTCAAAACTCCTGGAGCACTGAAGAATGACCAGAGAGCTGGAAAAAAAACTGACTCCAACTCTGATAATCTGTTAAAGAGAGTGGGTTGGCTAGTGGAGTATGCTGTACTTCAAAGGAATATGGGGATGACACATGCTATCTTTGCCCATGCGGGATTTGTTTCATCTATAGCTTGGAAAAACTGAAAAGTAATGGGGTCTAGTTATCCCAAACTAGCCTGATTCAAAATGCTTTGGTAGAACCTTCAAAAGACTGCAATTTCATCTAGCCTTAAAATCATTTTTTTTTCCCCAAGACAATCTGTAGCTCAGGATTGAACTGTGGAGTCCTTGGTGCTCTTTGAGCTTCGTTGTTTGCTTGCAGAGATTTTACTACTCAAATGGATAATGTCATCAGTGCAAGTGAGTGTGGAGTTTGCTTCCTAATTACATATAGAGGCACTGATGCTTTACCATAGAAAGCACCAAGGGCTCAACAAAACCTGTTTCCCTTTTTGTGTACCTTGCTGTTATTTTTCTATGTATCACAGGAATTCTATTTTTCCATACATAACACCCTCTGCGGGGAACTGCTTTTACTAATACAACTTACATCTATAATTGAGAAGAAAACATATGTTGATAAGTGATATGTTTGTTAAGTAAGTTTTGCTCCATTTTACAGCCATTCTTGCCTCAATTGTTAAGTGAATCAGAGCAACTGCTAAGTTAGCAACGCAGTTGTTAAGTGAATCTGACTTCCCCATTGACTTTGCTTGTCAGAAGATCATAAAAGGTGATCACATATGCCAGGACACTGCAACCATCATAAATATGAGCCAGTTGCAAAGGCATTTTAATTACATGACCAAGGAGATGCAGCAATCATCATAAGTGTAAAGAACGATCATAAGTCACTTTTTTCAGTGCCATTGTAACTTTGAATCAGACGTGAGATTCAAATTTGTTTACTACCAGTTCTGTGGGTGTGGCTTGGTGGGTGTGACTTAGTGGGCATGGCATGGCTTGGTGGACTTGGTAGGGGAAGGATATTGTAAAATCTCCATTCCCTCCGCACTCCTAGGGGAAGGATACTGCAAAAAAAGACACAACACAAAAACCCGAACATCCAATAGCTACAAACCACACCTCTATCCAACAAACGCAGCCCAATCCACAAAAAACCATAAATCCAACAAATAATGATAACCCAATCCTCGTCAGAGAAGCTGTTGAGTGCGAATGGAAGCGTCCAAACACTATCTTATTTGGTCTAGAGGACATCAATAACAATGATGACATCACAACTGTCCGCAACGTCATCAGTGACTATCAAGCATCAACCATCTCCCCTGATGAAATACTTGACATTTCCCGCATTGGCCCAGAGTTCAAAAACAGAGACGGCTCTGTGGCCCCACATCTCTGCAGGGTCACTTGCAAAAATGAATCAAGCAAACACAAATTCATTTATACCATATATTCACTCACCAAAAGCAACACCAACCAAAAGAACCTCTGTTCTCACCCTGACCTAACTGTACAACAATGTATCCGCTCCTGTGAACTCCGCACAGAACTCAAAAAACATCTAGACAATGGAGAGAAGGACCTGTACATTGACTGCCGTGCTGACTGTATCAAAAGTAAGTCACACAACCTATAACTCAGCATCCAACCTTACTTCAACCAATCCACCATCACCCAAGACTAGGCACACATGCCCCTAACTACCTCAATTCAAACTACAACTGATCTTAAATGCAAACTACTCAATGCAGGAAGCCTTGTGAATAAAATACCTGAATTTGTCCTCATACTAAATACGGCTAAATTCGACATCATATTTGTCTGTGAAACATGGCTCAATGCATCTCTCCCTGACTCCATTACCTCAGTAAGGGACTATCATGTTTACCGATCAAATCATGAAATCCATAGAGGAGGTGGCGTTGCTATCTTCTATAAATAGTCCTTACATCTAAAAAACATCCAAGTTACCCAGGAGCTTGCTCTTCCTGAGACCATCGTCTGTGAACTGTCCTTAAATATCACATTTCGGTTCTTACTATGTTACAGAGCCCCTAATTATGACATCAAACATGTAAACAAGTTAAATTCACTACTAACATGGGCAACATCCTGCCCACACGCTTTTATCTTTCTTGGTGACTTCAATCTACCTCAAATTAACTGGACCCTAAACAAATGTACAACTGAACCTACACGTGCAACCTTCTACAATGCAGTAACAAATCTGGGATTAGAACAACTAGTAACCAACAACACTAGACTTAACAACTGCCTCGATATCATCTTCTGCAATAGTTTGAATTCAATTTATGGAATGCAAATAAAAGAACCCTTTTCCAACAGTGATCACATGATTGACTTTTGTCTCAACATACGTCCACACAAAAATCATCACAATGACGTAATCCCCAATTATAACTTCAAAAAAGGCAGTTATGATCGTAAACAGCAATGGATCATGCCCAGTATTTCCTAGTCGAACCATAGACAATTACAATGATCTAATACATATCAATTTTACAGAAGACAATGTTGAAAAATCACTAGGCAATCTAAAACCATCTCTATCTATTGGACCGGAGGGAATATGTGCCTATTTCTTAAAAAAGCTATCCACTGCCATAGCCGAACCTCTAAGCATAATCTTTGAAAAATCTTTCAGGACCAACTCCTTGCCAAACCTATGGTCACAAGCCACAGTCATCCCCATCTTCAAAAAGGGAGACTCCAGTCTAGCTGAAAATTACAGATCAATCTCTTTCTGCTGCGTCACCTGTAAAGTCATGGAATCAATTATTAACCAATCCATTTTCCTACACATAGAGACAAACAACCTACTCTCTAATAAACAATTTGGTTTCAGAAAAAAACTATCCTGCAATCTGCAACTCTTACACTGCAAAAACATATGGACTACACAGTTCGATCAGGGCAAAGCAATAGATGCAATCTACATAGACTTCGGTAAAGCCTTTGATTCAGTGGTACATGACAAACTACTACTAAAACTAAAATCTTATGGTGTCTCTGGACACCTGCATAAATGGATAGAAGCATTCCTGTCAAACAGACAACAAATGGTCAAAATTGGGAGCGTCCTATCAAATTCTGTACCTGTCAACAGTGGTGTCCCCCAAGGCAGTGTTCTAGGACCTATTCTCTTCATACTCTACATAAATGACCTCTGATCATATTAAGAGCAACTACGTTCTCTTAGCTGATGATGTAAAGCTATTCAACACCACAGAAAATACTGCTAGCCTTCAAAAAGACCTCGACTATGTATCAGAATGGTCAAACAAATGGCAACTTCAAATCTCAACAAATAAATATTCTGTCTTACATATTGGCAAAAAAAAATCAGAAAATAAAATACAAGCTGAATAGTCAAGACCTTGCTGATGATCCAAACTCTGTCAAGGACCTTGGAATACTCATCTCTAATGATCTAAATGCTAGAGCCCATTGTAACTACATAGCCAAAAAGGCATTAAGAGTTGTAACCTAATCCTATGTAGCTTTTTCTCTGGTAATATCACACTACTAACTAGAGCATACAAAAGATTTGCTAGACCAATTCTTGAATACAGCTCATCAGTCTGGAACCCACATTATGTATCTGATATTAACACAGTTGAGAAAGTCCAGAAATATTTCACAAGAAGAGTTCTCCACTCCTCTGCTCATTGCAGAATACCTTATGCCACCAAACTCGAAATTCTAGACCTAGAAAACCTAGAACTATGCCACCTTCAATCTGATCTAAGTATAGTATATAAAATCATACATTGCAATGTCCTACCTGTCAATGAATACTTCGGCTTCAACCATAACAATACAAGAGCACACAATAGATAAAATCTCAAGGTAAATCGCACCAAACATGATTGCAGGAAATACGACTTCAACAACAGAGTGGTCAATGTCTGGAATACACTACCCGACTCTGTGGTTTCTTCCCTGAACCCCAAAAACTTTAACCTTAGACTGTCTACTATTGACCTCACCCCTTTCCTAAGAGGTCTGTAGTGGCATGCATAAGCACACCAACATGCCTACCATCCCTGTCTATTGTTTCTTTTTATTTTTCTTGTAATGTATCCATTTCATGTATTCATAACTATGTTTATGCTTATACCTGTTATCTTGTAAGTGATTGACAAATCAAATAAATAAATAAAATAAATAAAATCCCCATTCCCTCTCCACCCCACTAACCTGCTTTCCAGCTCCGTTCTTCTGTGCAGGGCAACAAAGGAAGACCCAGCCAATCAGCTGGGACTCAGGAGAATAGATGTGGGTGGGGCCAGTCAGAGATGCTATTTGCCGGTTCTCTGAACTACTCAGAACTTCCGCTTCCGATTCTCCAGAACTGGTCAGAACCTGCTGAATACCACCTCTGCTTTGAACAGTCACTAAATGAACTGTTGTAAGTTGAGAATTACCTGTACTTGCTCTTCGCAGGAGCCCTGTGTAGTGTTTGAGCTTTGATGGCAGAAAGTTTGAGCTTTGAGGTAGAAATCATTTTGGGTTCCTGAGGAAAGACAACTTCTTCAACTTCACAGGTCTTTTTCCTAGAATCGCACACCAGCTGCAGCCTCTTAATTCTGAGAAAAAGCACAGCTCTTCGAGGAGGCAGATGGTGCATTTGTCTCCTGCACATTCCAAAGCGCCTTTTTACTTTCAGAGTCCTGGTATTAAACTTAATGGTTAGAGCATTTCCTCTCTGCATTCAACAGCAGAGTACAATGACATGAGAAGCATTCCATGGTATATAAGGTTCAACAGCAAAGTTATTACTTTATTTTAGGTAACTTTTGACCTGCTTCTCCAGTACAGTCAAGTGCACAGAAGAAATAAATAGTGAAACTTTAAAAACATACTCACGAATGCCTAATCTTTTAGAGAAGGATTAGGTAGGTTGTTTAAAAAATAATGGTAGGTTTATTAATGCAAAATCCATTAGAGTAAATTGGCAATAACAAAATAAGTAAAATAAAGCCCCTGAGCAGCTTACAATTCGACATTTAATAGTGCAGAAGATAATAAAAGAGGGAGATGTAAAGAGGAGGGAAATTACTCCTAGGTCGGATTAGAACAATTGCACGTTTAAAGCAAACTTTGTTCTATTTATATATGAGAATATCAGTCTGTACCTAACGCTGAAATTTTGCATCTGCTCTAAAGTCCATTACAATCTGGAAATAGCGCTTAAGAATGAAGACAAATGAGTTGGTTCCATTGATACGTTTCTTAACTATACGCATTCATATTCTGATTAGCAAGTTAAATGTGGGCTGGATGGCATGATAATTGTTGGATCCATTGCTAGCTTGAAACTGCTCAGACTGTACACATCAGTCATCAACTGGAAGAAGGTACTAAGTGGGGTGCTGATGGATTTGGTTCTGGGCAAAAAGATACCCTTTATCAATTTTATTCATTACATGGGTGAATGAGTAGACAGGAAGCATATCAAATTTGCATATTATAAAAAATTGGATGGGAGAGTTAATGCCTAATAAAATCCAATATGATAAGTTGGTAAATTGGAGGAATGAACTAAAAATAAAAAAAAGGGCACTTCACAGAGACAAATGAATTTCTTCACTTAGGAAAAAAGAAATTGCAGGTTTAGGATGGGCTTTTGCATACTTTGAAATTGTAGATAATGATCAACTAAATGTCAACAAAGCTGCAATAAAAGCAGTTTTACACTTCATCTACATAATTATAGTTTCCAGATTATAGGATGTAATAATTTAACACTTTTCTATATAGGGCAACAAATCCCACAAAGAATACTATGTGAATCACAGTTTAAGAAGGATTTAAGGAAATTGGAATGGATTCAGAAAAAGGAAAGTAAGGAAGATGTACAGAAAGGCTGTCCAACCTTGGCAACTTTAAGACTCATGGACTTCAACTCCCAGAATCCCTCAGTCTGTCATACTGGCTATGGAATTCTGGGAACTGAAGTCCACAAATCTTAAAGCCAAGGCTTATCCACAACAACGCTGTATTCTTCCCCCAATCTGGTTTTGCAATCAACTACACTTAGCACCACCCTAGTTATTAAGAGTCTTCTCCAAAGTGTTCTAATAGCCAACGTTTCCTCCAATACAAGAAAACTCAAAATTTGTCTGTGGCTGCGACCTTCCCCATTTCCCTCCTTTCATAGTGACACAAAAGTTTTAAAACCACTCTCTTGACTGACTAATCATTTCATAGTCAACTGTGAGAGTTGCTCATCCGCTGCAGGATGGGAGTCAAACATCCAGCAATGCTGATTGGAATGAATTCCCATTTATGAGGCCTGTCCCAAGCCCCAGGAGCTCCACCCGTTCAAATCACAAAATGGAAGGTTTGAGAAAGGCAGTTGTGATGGAAGAAAATCAGTTCTGTTGCTTAGTACTGATAGTGTATGGAAACCTAGGGTAGTGGTGTGATGAGAGAGTGACATCAAAGCCCCATATAAAATATCTTAGTTCCTATAAATCTGTTTTTTAAAAATAAGTATGTTTTACTATAACTGTCTATGGAGATTCTTAGCCATCCAGGTCATGGTTGTCCCAAAGGTGCTTTTTCAAGAGGCAACTAGACTTTCTGTTTTTTTCTTTGAAGGTGTTTTGCTTCTCATCCAAGAAGCTTCTTCAGCTGAAGTGAAACATCTTCAAAGAAAAACTAGAAAAAGCACCTTTGGGACGATTTGATGTAGATATGCAGTCCTGTTGCCAACATGACCAGGAGTAAAATAGTCCAGAATGTCCAGATAATATTTAGAAGTAGCTGAGACAGACACTTCCCTAATTCACTGAACTGTTCTTGGTCATCCCAGGGTACATGACATAGACTTCCTATGTCATGGGAAGGGAGGTTGCAGTCATATGGAAGCAAAAAAGAAAGACTTAACATTTGAGCAGTTTCACAATGGAACCAGTTACCTAGAGAGTTGGCGTGCTCCTCTAAATGCTAAAATGGTGGGCGAACAGTCAACTGTACAGGATTATTTGGATTTCTGCAGCAAGCGGGGGACAGATATGGTGCTTTAATTGGTTTCTTCCAACCCAGTTATCCCAGATAGGTGGGAGGGGGTGAAAGAAAAACTCAGTATTGCCTTTCCTCGGTTCTCTTTAATATAATAGCAGGAAAGAGGGGATCTCTATCAGATTTTTCAGGATTGATGTCAGAATTTTGAAGCAGACCAGATCTAAGGGAAAAAAAACCCAGATCTCACATGAACTGCTGGGATCTTAATGCTTTTAGCAGCATGTCCAAAGTGCAGATTAAGGGCATTTATTTGCATTGTGTATCAAAGCCCTGTTCCAGTTAATACATTGTACAACTGTTGCATCCATGTGAAATCTCACCTGGTTGCGCGCCTCATTTTGATGTTATTCACACACACACACACACACACACACACACACACACACACATCTCTAATTTCATCTGACAACAGTATCAGATTGAATCAGGGGAAGAGATCTTATTTTCAAAAAGCATAGGCTTTATCTCATTCCTTTGAATGTTTATGGGATGGATTTCCGAACAATTCCTCCATCTTCATTTAATATTAATTGGCAAAGTCCAAGAAACATATAATACATTTTTTTCCCTCAGGTGTTTTTCCTTCATGTAGGTATTCCACTTCAGTACGAAGTCGAAGTCTTTTTTTTTTTTTGCTTTATTTCAAATATCTCCTCAAAAAAGAACTAAGAGTAAAAATGCACAAATACATGCATTCATTGTAGACTTCACAGAATTTGGAATTAGAAAGTTATAGCCATTAATTCCGCATCTTATAAAAGTTATTAATTTTGACATGGAAGAAGGCTTCTGTCATTAGAAATGAGTTGACAGCAGTGATTCTTTCATTTGGTACTTCAGCAGGCTAATTATGTGATTTACCTAATACACCAAGAACTAAAAATAATAAAAGCAAAAATAAAATGTTGCTTTATAGGTGGATTCATAACACAGTTCATTTAACCTTCTCCAAATGACCACTTAAAATATAGCCTTTAATGCATGCTTCAGTGTCCTCTCAACCTCTTACCTTTATTATTACTATTATTAAAATGAGAAAGAATAATGCTTTGTGATAACCCAGTGACTGATGGTATTCATAAAATAGCCATCATGTCGTAAAAAATTTCATTTGAGCGCATAACTGTGATTTATGACTGATTTCTTTTTTGTTGTCAGTGTTGTAAAGCAGTGATTTGAATAAAATGACAATACTAAGCTTCAAAATTTGTTGCTTTAAATTTAAATTTAAATCTAAAGAGGAGAAGTATATGTGCTTGTGCATGATGAGTGGGTTATATGGAAATTCCAGAGAAGATGATCTTGAGTAATTTAAAGAAAAATAACAGGGTTAAACCTGGTTGGTACTTGTATGAGAAACTGGGACTGTAGGTTACAGTACTCACAAAAAGACAGTGATAAACTACTTCTGTCTTGCTGCTAAAAAATCTACTTGGGAGTTCTCAGTTTAAGGAAGTATTTTTAATAGAAAAGGAATGTGTCTTGTTTCCTCAATTTTCAAATTTCTTTCCAAACCATATTATTTAATTATTGCATCCAAAGTTTCTGTGAACATATATCAGTCCTATTAGATAAACCAGACCAATTGAACCATCTCCATAGGAACGGTAAAAACTAATTTTATTGAGATATCATGGTTTTGCAAGTCCGATTGTGCTGTACATGTTCTCTCTCTTATACACCAGTAAATCAGGAGACATTTTCTTAAGTTGCTTGGGCATATTATCTTATTTTCCAGGACTTACAGAAATGCTTCACCCTCTTTGCCTCTTGCAACTTTCTGTTAAGGATAAACAATCCAGCAACAGAAATGCAACTCCTATCCTACTCCAGTAATAATGTGATTGGCCTAGTTAATAGTCCTGGATATTGCTGAATAGATTCAGTCATAGTGATTCATTGTGAAATAACATCTGGAAGGCTACAAGTTCTCCAGTCGTGCCCTATTTCTAGTAATTAACTTGCAGTGGGATGCTTTTCTTTAATTCAAAATTTTAGTGCCAAGCAGAAAGTTGGAGTATGGTCTGATGATATACACCATGAGATATTAAATTCCTGCCCAAAGATAATCCCTTTCCTTTTTGTGCCTGACATTAGGTTGTGGGAGGCCAAACTATGAACTTTAAAACTCTCTTTGTCAGAGTACACATTTGGCACCCACTTAATTCCATCTTTTTTTTTTATTCTAAATATATGGTAAGTTTTCAATTGTTAATCATAATTGTTTGAATTGTATTCACATTCTTCTATTTTGCAGTGCCAACAGTTGTTATTATTTTAGTTGTTTATAGAATTTTATTTCATATCATAAACTTCCAACAGTTGGCCTGTTGATTATAATAGTAATAAAGGGCCCAAGCTTCCTTTCTTCCCTGCCTATCATTCTTAAACTTAAACCCTTAAAAAGCAGATCTCTTAGCATAAAAATTGGCTATTCTGCTTCTCTGATATCTGAAGAATTTCAAAAGTAGCCCCCCAAAATTATAAAAACTAGTTTAAAAGGGTACATTGATGGTCTGTGCTTGCAAAAATGTAAATGTTAATATAACTGCTCTTTCCTTACCATAATATTTTGAATTGCCTAAAAAGCTAGATAAATAAATCACATGTGAAAACGAGAGGTTTTTTTTCCCCACTCAAACCTACTTAGTTTGCTTCCTTCCTTCCTAGTTTAAAATATTTTAAATAATGAGGGAGAGGAGATTGCTTCAGATTTACTTCAGAGAAAAGGTAAGAACTTTCTTTATGAACTGATGGGAAAAATTATTAAGAATTAATAAACACATGGAACATGTTTGATCCCGTTTAAAAATTAGATTCTGCTCCTCTTGTTTCCAATTTATTTTAAAACCATGTTCTTCAAATGTAGTTCAAGTTACCTTGCAATGGAGTTTGAAAAAAATAACTCAGGGTGTTTATTTGTTTTAATAAAATTAGACATGTTAGAAAGGTTAATCCCTACTTGATAATCTGTTTGCAAAGTGAAGCTATACTCTCAAAAAGCTGATTTTAACCAGGACACACCACATTGCCAGCTGAGTGACCAGAAACCTAACATGCATCTTCTATCCTTGTGTTCTATTCCTAAAATCTTGTATTTCTCTCCAGTCTAGTATGTCACATACCATTCTTAGTCAACCTTCACTAACATTAACTAGACTCAGAGCTGTTTCTGTATACCTTTGACAAATCATCCTGTCAAAAGAGGAAGTAGTTCTAATCAGTGGTATGATTTTTGACCAACAGACCATTTTGTGACCTGTCACCTTAATGCTTCAATAAAAGAGGCAGTTGAACAGTGACACCTGTCATGGAGAGCGTGGAGAGGGGACTGGTGCAAAGGCAAAGGTTTATTTATTTATTTACTTGATTTCTATAGCTGCCCAAGCGAACCAAGTCGTGCGAAATACTGCTGGGTAGATGAACATCTCTAAAGTCCAAGTGAACAATGGAAGCTGGGAATACAGGTAGTCCTCAGGTCACGTATGAAATGGAGCCTGCCCATTCCATTCATAACCTGAGGATTTGCAGGAGTGAATTTTGCACCTTGAATGCAATCACTACCTACTTTTGCCCATACATTTGATAATCAAATGTGTGGCTCGTTAAGTGCATATGAGGTATCTCAGCCATGGGGGTGGGGTGGGGAGGCAGCCAATGATGGAACAAGCCACCTGCTTTAGACCACCCAAAGCCTCCCCTGACCCACAGATATCTCATTCTCCCTTCCCTGGGGTCCCCACAATTGCTCCCCCCCCCACCATCCTGCCTCACCGGATCACTTACCCAATGAAGATCTGTCTCCTCTCCAACTTGTTTCTTTGCCTGCTCCCTCCTTTTTCGTCACCAAAGCCGTCCTCAAAAGGTTCAGCAATGAGGAAGGAGGCCCGGAATGGTGCACACAGATCTCCGTACCTCCTTTTTTTGTTGGAAAAGCTATCCTCAAGTAGTCTGGCAATGAGGAAGGAGGCCTGGAATGGTGCACATGGTGCGCCTCCTTTTTCATTGACAAAGCCATCCTCAGGCAGTTCGGCGACGAAAGTACAAGGAGATGAAAGAGAGAAGAATTCAGGAGACTAAATTAATCATGAGTCTTCTTGTGCCTATCCAGCACCTAATCACTGTGCAATGGACCTTTCATACCTTCTTGCATGTGGAAAATCTCTCCAAATGGTAAACTTTCCACAACTGGGGAAAAAAGAATGAGTAAACTCAGAACATAAGTGGTTCTATTTCGAACCAGTATTATTCCAGAATGTAAGAATCCAAGTGGTTCCAGATCTCTACTGTCTGTCCCCCCCCCCAAAAAAAAATAAAAATTAAAGGACCCAAGTTCAGTCCTTGTTATCTTTGGTAAAAATTAGGAGGGATTTCTGTTTCATATCTTAAGGACTAGCTGCAAACAAGTGAAGAAAACTTTGGGCTAGTTGGAACAACTTCTTAAGTTTCTTTAAGTTTCTATGCACAATTTACCATGCCTGGGAATTCTGGGAGTTGAAATCCTCACCTCTTAAAATAGCCAAGGTTGAGAAACACTGCCACCTATATACCGTACCCATTAAAGGAACTTTCTTTTAAAAATGGTTGCAGAACAGGGACGTAGCAATGAGTGAATACTTCATAGTCATATCTTAGTCATTGTCTAATGTGTGTGCATACATTCCATCCTATCACATTCGTGTATTTCCTGTGGGACGCTCCAATTTTTTTCATTTTATGAGGTGGCAGAAATGACAGCAAAAATCCCGGCATGCAGAGGACTTTATGGATGGTCTCAAACTGATGTCTGGTGCTGGTTTTAAGAAAGCTATGCTGTTGATTTCATGAAACTAACGTCAATGTCATGTTTTTGATGCGGGATATAATTTAGCTCAAGTTCCAAATTTTTCACCACATTGGATTGTCGAATTGCACTGCCTATAATTTTTACACCTGAGATACTTGCACAAGTATTTTGCATAGTATTTTCTACAGAGTTATTCTATCTGCTGAAGAATAGAAAAAAGAAAGGGGAGAGAGGAATGGTACTTAGAGGCCTCTTTGTAATTTGTCTTATAAAATATCTCACCAAAGTGCACTTTACTATTTCGCCCGCCCCAAAAAGAAATGCTCAGCTATTTTATGCTTTAATAAAAATCTGTGCATATAGCAGCCTGTTCCTTCCAGGAAGGAGAAAAATATTAACAGAATCAATGCAAGACTGGTCGAAAAGTTTTTCCATTAAAGCTGGCACATGAAGTATATTTTCTCTGTTTTGTACAACCAAGCTTCAATGTCTTATTTCCCCTCCCAAAATGATCATAAATGTTTTCCTATTTTTTTAAAAAATTGAAAAGCAGTTGTTGTGCATGCCGGATTTTTACATATATATCCTAATTTAACCAGGGTTAATTAGCCAGTAGGATAGCCACATTGATGGGTAAATAAGACTTCGGTGTTGGTTAAACGGATCTATTTTTCCTTAATGGAGTTGTCATGAGATGACTATATGGGATTTGATAGGATTATGATGGCATAAGGCAAATGATAGCTAAAATTGATATTAGTGTCAATATTCCTGATAGCTAAAATTGATATTAGTGTCAATGTTATTGAGCATTAGTACTTAGCAATAGTACTTAGACTTATATACCGCTTTATAGTGCTTTACAGCACTACCTGGTTACAGAGTCATCATCTTGCCCCCAACAATCTGGGTCTTCATTTTACCCATCTCAGTAGGATGGAAGGCTGAGTCTGCTGGGAAAAATGATAAAATAGCATATTGACTTGAAACCAGAGATATTTTTGTTGGGCATTTTGCTGGATCAGTATAATAAAGGGAATGCATATTTGACTTTACATATATTGACTGCAGCTAGAATTGTATTTGTGCAACAATGGAAATTTGAAGAGATCTCAACAGATGAAAATATGATTTAAAAAATACTAGAATGTACAGAAATGGATAGGCTAACACTTATAATCAAGGAAAACAAGGAAACTGAATATTTTCTGACTTGGCACTTATTTTATCAATGGCTAGCTGGAAAAAATAGGAGCAAGATATAGGGAAATAGATGGATATGATTAGTGATATAAGAAAGACATGTTGAATTGGTTAGGAAAATAATATTGTAATTGTTATTATTGATACTATTATAATTAACATCAATGCAATGAACATTATTGCAAACTTTTTGATTATTATATCCTAAAAACATTTGTACCCAGACAACACACTGTTCATTTGAAATTGAACATTTTATATGCTATAAAAATAAAAACTCGAAACAAGAATGAAAGACTAAGTCAACCTTGAGCTGGAGATAGGGGGACTTCTTCCTGATCCACCCCCTCGCGTGTAGAGCCCACCTGCTTACAAAACAACTGCAGAAGGTCACAGTGAACGTAGATCTAACATGCAAGGAAGGATAGCTTGATTGATTCACTCCAAACTTTTATGCAGTTTGTCATTGACCTGGCTCAGTAACATCTAAAAAGTGATCGACTATCATACCAGTAATTTGCTTTGTGTGCTGAAGCAAATTGGGTTTGGTTCTGTGAAATGGTGAGCACATCCAAACTGAACCCATGCACCCCTATTTCATCACACTGTGATCTAGAAGATGCCGTTAAATGTGGCATACATGAATTTCTCACTTTTTTCTCCCAAGCAGATTTACTGCTTCCTTTTTCTGTTATCGTGAATCACACTTATTTGGAACAGAAATATCTTATAAAGACAGTATTACAATTCTGGCACAGTGCTCCCAAGTTTGGGGATTAGATATTGTCAGCTGCTTGTGAAACTGCTTTTTCATGAAACAATAGTTTAGAGTAGGAAGGGAAATGTAAATGAATTCATGATTGCCTTATTTTCCACATTTTTGTTACTCTGAATGTAATATTAAAATTAAAATATATTGATAGAGACACAAAGGTGCAGTGAAAAATTATATATGTACATATCCATTGCATCAAAAGACAGTAAAACATTACTGTAATAAATGTACTTAATCAGTTTTATAGAGCCCTGAACAAAGAATATTAATAAAATAAGAATATTATGAGGAAATAATTTACCATCCTATTATGTTGCAGGAAGCTTTTGTTTCTGGATTAATGTGTTCAGATACCTAGAGTATACTTGTTTTTGGAGCACATATTCTATGTCCTCTACCATTTCTAGGATCAGAGTAACTCAGTGCAGATTCCAAGTAACACACCCATAGCAATCAAAACTCCGAGGCAGTTGGGTTCCTCAAAGAATAGATTTATTGGATATGTCATATTGGCACGACCTGGTGAAAACCGACTCTAAATGTTCCCATGGTTTTCATTAATTAAAAGTAAAAATTATTTCACTTTTTCCAAACAGTCACATGGTCCAATCAGGATATAGTCCAGTTGCTAGATGACTCCAGTCCCCTCCTTCTGGACACCTGGTAGGAATGTCCTTGGTTCCCAAGAGAAAGTGTTTTATTTTGGCTACAGCACCCCAGCTATCTGTACTTCCTCCTCCCTTTCCCACAGCTCCAGTTGTGGCAGCACTGAAGCCCCAAAATGGCCATAGCCAGGTTCAGGGTTGACACTACCTATTTTACCAATTAAGTAGAAGACAAACAAGAGGATTTTCCAATGCTTCTACAAAGAGTCCTCAACTTACGAGCCCAAGTAGGACCAGAATTTGCATTGCTATGCAAGGCAGTTGTTAAAGAGAGTCATGTTCAATTTTATAACTGTCCTGCCCTGGGACGACAAGTATCTGTTGATAAGTGAACTAAATTGTTAAGATTAGGAGGCAGGGGTCCAATTGTCTCCCAGGGCAGGGCACTTTGTAAGTTTGGCTCTACAGCTCATTTCCCCCACAATATCAAATAGCTGAGACCCTAACCGGAGCTTGTCTCAGAGACCTAACAGAATGGTAGATTCATTTCAGATAAGGGGACTGATGCCATGCCATCTAAGACATGATATGTAATGGTCATTTTAAATTGGGCCATGGAAGCTAAGATGCAACCAACAGAGCCACTAAAAAGTAGATATTAGCCTGGAGTTTAATTGCTGCATTCTGGACCAGCTGTAATTGTCAAGTCGTCTTCTAATCCAGCTGAATTACACTGTGTTGTAGAACTCAGCTGTGTGCTGAATCTTGTCCAATGCCTGTTGGTCAGATAGATATGTAACTGATGCTTCAGTTGGAGCTGAGCAAAAGTTCCTGGTTACAGCTTTTATCTGCTGTGGCAGTAGGAATATCCACCCCATTAGGTATATCAAGACCAAGAAATCAACTCCATAGGAGGCTAAGACTACTTTTATTGAGACTAGCTCTAGTAACAAAAGGTAGATTGTGTTGTCCCTTCTCTTCCTTTAGTTCCATGAATTAGGGAAGTGTCTGTCTCAGCTGCCTCTAAACATTATCTGGACATTCTGGACTTAAAAAGTAATTTACTCCTTGTCACATTGGCAACGGGATTGCATATCCACATCAAGTTGTCCCAAAGGTCTTTTTTCAAGAGGCAGGTGGACTTTCTGATTTTTCTTTGAAGCTGTTTTGCTTCTCATCCAAGAAGCACCTTTGGGACAACCAAGACCTGGATGACTGAGACTCTCCATAGACATATCCACATCAAGGTCATCTTCCTTCGTCTCTGCAAAGATCCACCAGTCAAAGAAAACCAATGTGGGGACCACTTGTCGGATTGGGGATGGGTGGCCCATAGCATGTCTGGCTAGTATAGAGAAATTTCAGGAAATTAACAGAATAACACAGTTGGAAGGGATCTTGGAGGTCTTCTAGTCCAACCCCCTATTCAGGCAGGAAGCCCTATCCATTTTCAGACAATCTTAAAAACGTCCAATGTTGGAGCATTCATAACTTTTGGAGGCAAGTTGTTCTACTCATTAATTGTTCTCACTGTCAGGAAATTTCTCCTTAGTTCTAGGTTACCTCTTTCCTTTATTAGTTTCCATCCATTGCTTTCAGGCACTTGGAGAATAGGTTGACCCCTTCTTCTTCAGGGCAGCACCCTCAAATATTGAAAGACTGCTATCATGTCACCCCTAGTCCTACTTTTTATTAAACTAGACATACCCAATTCCAGCAACCGTTCTGCATATGTTTTAGCCTCCAGTCACCTAATCATCTTCGTTGCTCTTCTCTGCATCTTTCTAGAGTTTCAACTTGATAGATAGCCCTAAATCAACATGTGGTTTCTCCCAGTAGTTTCATATAAATGATCAATATAACAGGAAAGAGGATTAATGTTCTCTGCACTGGATTTCCTATTGCATTTCTAGGTTGTCTGCAGAATTCCCAGAACATTTCTCATAGGAAAATACAAACTGCAAGTTGAGTAATAATGTTCTTTACCTTTAGCCACACTGTAATTGGAAGTGGGTTTTTTTTCCTGAGATATGAGGGGGGGCTTATCTTCCAAAAAGTTTTGGTTATTAGTCTGATTAAAAATATCTACGTAAAGATGCTTGATATTAAACTGGGAATTATTTGCATATCAAACTCAAGTTTTGCAACCGAACATGGTTTTTCCCAATATGTGAAAGGATGTACTTCTTACTGATAATTCAAAGAAATGTTTAAGAGAAGAGATGGACAAATGGAAAATTTAATTAGTGGAAG